>NW_015546068.1:641003-661171 GCF_001515605.1 Sinocyclocheilus anshuiensis | reverse complement strand
AATGGCAACCACCAACTGTTTGATTACCAGCCATCTTCAAAATATCTTCTTTTATGTCAACCTCAGACTTTTTAAACTGTTGTGTAGGTGGTCATGAAGTTATTTATTTCTCAGTCTGATGTCCAAAAAGTTATGGAAGTTTGCAATGTATCATAAATGCAGTTTAGTTTCAGTCAAAGCTCTCTTTCCTGTGGAAGACTTTTATATGATATAATATAGTACAGTACGTTTTCATAATTTCTCATAATATTACTGTTTTACGGTTTGAAAATTAATGAAACCACACATGAACAGCAAATCACAGCTGTCCTCTTCAGTGCCAAAACAAAGCTGTTTAATTAGCTGGAAAATTATGCTTGCAGGTTCTATTGTTTTGCGTGATGATGCCGCAGCGAGATGTGGAGAGGTGTGTGTGTGTGTGTGTGTGTGAGGTGATGTAGGCGCGTGGGATGTGTGTGTAGGTGTGCAGTCCTTGCTGTTGTATAACAGTAGCGGATGGTAATCATAGACACTGGTAGGAGGCAGAGATGTGTCATATTCACTCGCTGCTCCCCTCTGCCCTGCCAGTGTTGGACTTCACAGGGGCAAAAGCATGCCGGCTATATTTGGAAACTCTCTCTCTCCTTCTATGTCTTTCTGAAATGTGGTAACATCCAGTCCTGCCACTGAGATGCACTTCTGAGCACATCTGCCCGATTCAAGACACCCTCGATCCCCCCGCCGGCTCTCAGAGGATCAATTCCAATTGGCAGCGACTCTGAGATCCGGACCTGCTAATGAAAGTCAAAAAGAAAAATCTGCAGCTTCATTTCCGCATCTATCAGCATAATTTCGGTGTCATATCCTGCAGTTCCTTAGATGCCGTCTGTTGGTTTGCAGCAGATGTAATGAATAAGTTATCGTCACCGTCACAGAGAAAACAGAAATATCTGGCCCTTTTAAAATAGTCATTTCCAGGCCTGGAAAGTCTTTAAAAATGATTTCAAATTGAATAAGAATTTCATTAATAAAAATGTATAAAACCTTAAATTATTACAGTCTCTAAAAATCATGGAAACTTCTGTAATAACAATAAATGTAAATAAAATAAGATTCATATGATTTAACTTTATATTAAACTTTAAAAAATTTATAATTTTTTTTATTTGAAATAAATAATATTTTATTTGAATAAAATATTTAAAAAAAATTATGCTCATCTAAATTTCCAGGCCTGGAAATAATGGAATTTAATAATGAAATTAAATAAAATTAATTGAAATTAAATGAAAATAAAATTATTTAAATACAATTTATTTAACTTATAAAATAATATAAATGTCCAAGTTTGGAAAAGTCTTGGAAATTAATAAAATCATTCAAATAAAATGGAAAACTCTATAATGAAAAATAAATGTAAATGAATTAGATCAGATGTATTTAACTTAAATTATAATAGAATTAAAATTAAATTGCATTTATTTAGATAAAATGTATTTAACTTATTAAAAATGATACATTTCCAGGCCTGGGAAAGTCTTGGAAATGAATAAAATCCTATAATAATAATAATAATGACACTTCTATAATAACTTCTATAATGAAAATTAATGCAAATAAAATTTATATGTATTTAACTTCAAAGTAAAATGAAATTACATTTGTTTAAAATGTATTTAAATAAAATGTTTTTACTAGTAAAAAGTTATAGTCATCTACAAAATCGAAACATTTTATCTGCTAGACATTGTTATTTGTGAATGTATTCTCTCTAAAACAGCAAAATAATTATAAAAATATCATCCAGTAATTATGAACAACTGGACAATTCAAATTAAATGATTGTTGTTTGAGTAACACTATTATCAGTGCATTTATATGCTACAAAAAGTGCCCATTGTGATAGTCTGATAGCATAGAAATGACGTGCTTGTGTGTGTAGAACATCGAGACGCTGAAGACCACATGTACGATGCTGGAGGAGCAGGTGCTGGAGCTGGAGACGCTAAACGATGAGCTGCTGGAGAAGGAGAGACAGTGCGAGAACTGGAGATCTGCCCTGGAAGAGGAGAAGAACCAGGCGGAGCGCAGAGCCAGAGACATGCAGAGACAACTGGACAACGAGACGCAGAACAGGTATCGAAGCACACACGTTTGACTGTGAGAGCTGGACGACAGCTGGACAATGCCAGAGTCATGGCCTAACGGTTAGTGCATGACACAGACTCCTACATAATGAGCCATGAGTTTGAGTCTGGGTAGTCAAAAATAACATCTGTGACCCTGGAGCACAAAAGCAGTCTTAAGTCGCTGGGGTATATTTGTAGCAATAGGCAAAAATACATTGTATGGGTCAAAATGATCAATTTTTCTTTTATGCCAAAAATCATTAGGACATCAAGTAAAGATCATGTTCCATGAAGATATTTTGTAAAATTCCTACCGTAAATATCAAAACTTAATTTTTGATTATTAATATGCATTGCTAAGGACTTCATTTGGACAATTTTAAAGATGATTTTCTCAATATTTGGATTTTTTGCACCCTCAGATTCCAGATTTTCAAATAGTTGTATCTCGGCCAAATATTGTCCTATCCTAACAAACCTTACACCAATGGAAAGCTTATTTATCCAGCTTTCAGATGATGTATAAATCTAAAAATTGACCCTTATGACTGGTTTTGTGGTCTAGGGTCACATTTCAGTTTAGTGGGTTTACTGTGATGACGAAGTCAGTGAAGTCACCTTTATTTATACAGCACTTTATACAATACAGATTGTTTCAAAGCAGCTTTACAGTGATAAACAAGAAAATAGTGATTCAATGATGCAAACAAAATTCAACTATACTGTAAGGCAGCTCTAAAAATACATTAGTAAACAAAGGACTCTAGCCTAGCTTTGTTCAATGAAAACGATTAAATATTTTTAGTTTATTTTACAATGAAAATATTTTTATATGATAAAATATATGATGTATATAATATATAAAAAATTATGCAAATATTATTAGCAAATAAAGTTATAAATAATGTCAGAACTTTTCATTTTATTATCAGGCCTTTATTTATTTCTGTATTTATTATTGCAAAATTAAATTGAATAAATAAATGTATATATTTAATGCAAATAATTACATTATTCCATTGCATATATTTAGGATATGTAAAATAATATCTATATATATAGCCTTACTCCAAAATTTTTTTGTTTCCATCGCATCGCATATTGACATAATACATCATTTGGATAGTCATAACATAACTAACTAACTAAATAAAAATTTAGTGGGTTTATTATGATGACAAAGGACTTTATACAAAGCTTTATACAATGAAAACTTAGATATATTAAATAATAATAATAATATAAAATATATAATTAAATATTTTATATTGTTAATTAATAAATAAATATAGATATAAATGAAGGCATGATAAAAATGTTGACATTAATGCAAATATAAATGAATAAATGCAGATCTTTAATGCAAATTATCATGCATTATTAAATAAAATGCCTAAAATTCTAGCTATCCTCCGAAAAAATAATTCTGCTGTGATATATTCATATATATGTATTGGACAAAAAAAAAAAGAAAAGACAGAAAGTGTGTTAAAAGTTTGTTAACACAGTTTATTTTCTAAATGTCTGCAGGGCCAGAAGTGCCCATGGTTATATAAGAGTTACATAATGAACATTAAGTATAGAGATAGAAACACTGAGTAAGAGACATACTGTGCCGCTCCAACACTTTATTGTTCAATAACTCTCTCTCGTTCGCTCTCTCTCGTTTTCCAGACTCCGTGCAGAGCAGCGCAATTCTGAGTCTCGTCAGGCTGTTGAACTGGCGGTCAAAGAGCACAAAGCTGAAATCCTGGTACTGCAACAGGCCCTGAAAGACCAGAAACTCAAAGCTGAAGGTCTTTCTGATACTGTGAGTGTGCCAGTGCACGTGTGTGTCGCTGTGGATAAAAGCATCTGCTAAATGACGACGTGCATACTTACTCTGTCTTCATCAGCTGAGCGATCTGGAGAAGAAACACGCCATGCTGGAGATGAACGCGCACAGCCTGCAGCAGAAGCTGGAGACGGAGCGAGAACTCAAACAGAGGCTCATGGACGAGGTGCTTCACTTTTCTAGCACTCAAAATACATACTTACCAAATAAATGAAATATTTGAACTGAAATGATTAAGTATTGACAATAGTGTAAATACACTTAAATGGAAAAATAGAATATTTGCTGTTAATTTACTCACCCTCAGGCCATCCAAGATGTTTTTTCTTCATTAGAACAGTAAAACAGATTTTTAGCTGAAACCATAGTCCTTGGTGATTTATAATGCAAGTCAGCGGCTGCACATTTTTGAGAATTTAAAAAAAGCATATCAGGGAAGACAAAATTAACACCCGTGGCTCCTGATGATATATTGAAGTCTTATGAAGCGAAACAGTCAGTCTGTGCAAGAAACTGAACATTATTTACAACAATATGATGATGATGATGATGATGATAGATATTTTATTGATCCCCGAGGGGAAATTCAGGTATCCAGTAGCAACATTAAAACAGACAACAAACAACAAAGCATACATAAGAAAGTATAAACTTAGAATACAAAATAAAAAACAAAAGAGTACATGTACAGAGTAAACATAAGTGCATGAATGGAAATACTAGCGTTAAATGCTGGGTACCAGCATCAAATATGCAAATATACAGAGGTGTTTACGATGTGCAGATATGTAATACAATACACTATAAAGATAGTAAGAGTCCAGTACAAAGATAAAAGTATATAAATGGCATGGGACATAAAAGACGGCAGTGCTCACCAATTCTGTGTCCATCAATCTAGAAAGTCCATTAGCAACAGTCCAGTTCGAGTCCTGCTCACAGGGAAGAGTTGAAGAGCCGTATAGCCTGAGGGACAAACGACTTCCTCAGTCTGTCTGTAGAGCAGGGCAGGGACAACAGCCTGTCACTGAAGGAGCTCCTCTGTCTGGAAATGGTTTGGTGCAGAGGGTGGTGGACATTGTCCAGGGTGGACAGTATCTTGCCGAGGATCCTTTTCTCAGCTACAGATGTCAGGCTGTCCAGTTCAGCACCAACTACTGTTCCAGCCTTCCTCATCAGTTTGTCCAACTGTGTGGCGTCCCTCCTCTTAATGCTGCATCCCCAGCACACCACAGCATAGAAGAGAACGCTGGCGATGACAGTCTGATAAAACATCTGCAGCAGCTTCTGGCAGATGTTAAAGGACCACAGTCTCCTCAGGAAGTAGACTCTGCTCTGTCCCTTCCTGTAGAGGAAATATCTGTATTTGTATTTGGGTCTGGAGTTAGACGAAAGACTGGACTGGTCCCCAAACACGGACGCCCTCTACAGGAAGGGACAGATTACCAGTAATCAGGCAAATAGGATATCTGATTCTTTTCCGCGAACTGGTTCTTTTGGACATTTAATTTCAATGAACAGGTTCGATTCACTAGTTCGTTTACGCAACCACCAAAAAAATCACCAAATAATGATGTGAAATGTGGATGTTTTACATGTCTAAAGCCACTAGTTCGTTTACGCAACCACCAAAAAAATCACCAAATAATGATGTGAAATGTGGATGTTGTACATGTCTAAAGCATATAAAGTGAATAAACTAGTCTTCATCAGCTCACCTTTTTACATAAACAATGAGAAAGTGGCTCATTGGTTTCCTCAGTTCAGTGACTGTTGGAGGAACTGGAGCGCTGAATCAGTTCATTCATCATAGGATCAGAAATGCTGCTATTTCGGCTCATTTTGAGTCGGAGTGACTGCCAGGCAAATGAAAGTGAGTTTTGAGTGAGTAACTTAGATCTGTGCTGCTTGAGCCATGAACTGTTTCAGACGCTTCAGTCCGATTTGGTTCAACTAGTTCACCAAAAAGAACCGCTTCAAAAGAATGATTGGTTCGTGAACTGGAAATCACTCCAGACCGTTTGCCTGAGGCTCTGGATTACGGGTAATAATGTTGTAAATAATGTTCAGTTTCTTGCACAGACCAATCGTTTCGCTTCATAAGATCTCAATATATCGTCAGGAGCCATGGGTATTAATTTTGTGATGCCTGTACATGCTTTTTTGACTCTCAAAGTGATGGTAGCCATTGACTTGCATGTTATGAATCACCAAGGACCACAGTTTCAGCAAAAAATCTTCTTTACTGTTCTACTGAAGAATACAATCATCTACATCTTGTATGGTACATTAATAGCAAATTCTCATTTTTGGGTGAACAATTCCTTTTAAGTATCATTTTGACTGCTTTGTAGTTTTTACTGAACATTATTTAATCTATCCTTTATACTAAAGAGACTTTTTTGAAGGATATTGGTTGACTTATGGCTTTTTTTAGGAACTTGAGCTTAAGTGAGACTTGAGTGTTTGTAGACATTTAAGAGGATGTTGTGTTGACCTTGATTTATTGCAATATTGAGGTGTTATTTGGATTTTAGGACTAGTTCATCTCTGAGCGAGTAAAATACTTAAGTACTGTTCAAATCAGATACTCTAAGACCTTTACTCAAGTTGTATTGGAAGTGGTGACTTGTAACTTGTAACGGAGTGATTTTCGCTGTTTTACTCAAGTATGATTTTCAGGTACTCTTTACACCTCTGAGTTTTGAGAGCCGTGTAATCGTGCATCTTTACCATAACCAGTGTATCTTTTTCTCTCAGCAAGCAAAACTGCAGCAGCAGCTGGACATACAGAAGAGCCACATCTTCAGACTGACACAAGGACTTCAGGACGCGCTAGACCAGACGGACCTTCTGAAGACCGAGCGGACAGACCTGGAGTACCAGCTGGAAAACATACAGGTGCACGCATGCATGGAAATATTAACCATACTACTCATACTAGGTATGATTGTACTAATCTAAACTGACAAAATCTATATGAATAATAATAGTAATTTAAGAATTGATTTTTTTAGAATAATTGTAGATTTTTATTATAATTTTTATTTTATAATAATGTTATTATAGTTTTATTTTAAATAATTTTATTTTATATTAGCTATCAAAAGTTAGGACACTTTCACACAAAATTGGATTAAATAATGCAAAATTATATACCATATTTTACAGGTTAAAATTGTTGCATGCTACATACTACATACAGTTTAAAAATAGTATGCGGTGACAAGAATACTAGTGTTCCATTCCAAGCACAGGTGTGTTCTAATAGCAGTGTGGCTCCCTCTGCAGGCGGCGTACTCTCACGAGAAGGTCAAGATGGAGGGGACCATCACCCAGCAGAGCAAGCTCATAGACTTCCTGCAGGCCAAGGTAGAGCACCCCTCTAAGAAGAAAAAGGTCAGAGTCATCCGCTGTAAATTCACTTCATTAACTAATCTGACTAACTGCTTGCTGAGCTGCGCATTAGGTGTCCCTGGAGCTACACATGCAAATAACCGCATACTAACCGCGCCAACCGTCAGAAATCTCATATATATCCTTATATGCAGAAGCCCTGAATAAGTGAGTTGTAGAAAGGGACACCTAATTTGAGTGGATATGTAGGGATAGAATGGCAGGATAGAGTCCTAGCGTGTCTGTGGGCGTGAGCCTGGGCGATTCACTAGGTCTCGTGTTTCGGGTGCAGGGGCTCTTTGGTGGCCGGCGTCGAGAGGATCTGCTGGCGGCGCAGGGACAGACACAGGTGCCTGCTGTGCCCGCCGTGGCCCCTGTTCCCCTGCAGTACAACGACCTGAAGGTGGCGCTGGAGAAGGAACGCACTCGCTGCTCGGAGCTGGAAGAAGCCCTGCAGAAAACACGCCTGGAGCTCAGAGAGGGTGAGATTGTTTCATACAATTGCGTCGTTAAATTTGGAAACTGGTTGCTTGTTTTCCTTGAAGTTGCAATGAATGGGGACTAAGGTTTTTTTGTTGTTGTTAACGACACAAAAGCAACGTGAAAAAAACTTTCACAGAAAACTGTCTTTTTGTGTTCCTCAGAAGAAAGAGATTATAAGACTCCGCTTGAATTATGACTAGAAAGAATGATAATGCTGACTATAAATTATATTATAATTCTATTATTATAATGATGTTTTTATAGATTATAAATTACAATGTATAACTGCAATTATTGCAATATACAATACTGTTTAAAAATATTGAGGTCAGCAAGATTTTTAATAATATTATTAATACTTAAAATATTAATAGTTTTATTCTGCAAGGATGTATTAAATTGATCAAAAGTGAAATATATATATTACATATATATATTTATTATATATATATATTACAAATGTGATGTATTACAAACCAATTATAGTGCAAATAAATGTTGTTCTTTTGAATATTTTATATTCATCAAAGAATTCTAAAAAAAATGTATCATGGTTTCCACAAAAAATTTTTATTTTTTAAACGATAAAGATCCTTTTTGAAAGAAATGTACACTTTTTATTCAGCAAGGATCAAAAGTGACAGTAAAGACATTTATAATGTTACAAAAGATTTCTATTTCAAATAAATGCTGTTCTTTTGAACTTTCTGAAAATCTGAAATGTTTCTTGAGCAGCAAATCAGCATATTAGAATGATTTCTGATGATCATGTGACACTGAAGACTGGAGTAATGATGCTGAAAATTCAGCTTTGATCACAGGGATAAATTACAGTTTAAAATACATTCAGACAGAAAACAGTTATTTTAAATTGCAATAATATTTAACTATTTTTACTGTATTTTTGATCAAATAAATGCAGCCTTGGTGAGCAGTAGAGACTTTCAAACGTTAGTGTAATATAAAGCATTATTGAAATGACACATTCTATTAAACAATAAGCAGACGTGCCACATACTGTGTGTAACATTCTCAGACGTGCTGGTTTTCTCAGTGCGTCTCACTGTATTCTCTCCACTCAGCAGTTCAGTTTAATAAAGCTCTGGAGCACAGCGGTACTCCAGCCACTCCGGGTTTGGCTCGTCAGCAGCTCATGATGTCCACCAAATCCAACAAATCCCCCGAGCACCAGCCCAGCAGCGCCCTGATGTCGTCCAGCTCCGGCCGCAGGAAGGACGCTGCCAATCCTGAAGGTTAGAAGCCAGACGCAGAGCTTTTGCAACCTTTTTAATATTCAAAACATAAGCAAAACAACAATTGTGTTCTCTTGGTCCTTCTTGCCATTTCATCTCATGCTATGAAAAGGGAAATTAAATCAGAAGCTTGTAGGAAAATGCTGATGTGATGTGTATTTTGATGCTGTTTCAATATAAGATGAGGAGACTGTGTCCTCTGAAGGACTCCAGAAATGTTTTGGCTCATGTCTGTCCACACTCACTGTCCTCATATATATATACATACACATATATTTAAACAAATATATAATTTTGAAATATATGTATTTTATATATTATATATATATACAGTATATATATATATTACAAATATACTGTATGTGTTTTAAATGTGACAGTGTTCAGTCATGGGAACACAAATGGCACCGTTTCCTGAGAATGATCCAGGCGTCTCCCCAATATCTTTTCTTTCTTGATATGATCTTTTTATCCCTGCAGAGATAAGCTCTCTGGCCAAATCCAAACATGTCATTCAAGGAAACGCTTCAGTTGAAGTCTTTTGGCCGTTCTACACCCAATATATTGAACAAACACTTGCTGTGTCAGGTCATCATGGTTTGATGGCTACAGACTTCCACTCAGGACATCATGAAATGATTGTGGATCTCCAAAGCTCCTGCACGCAGATCTGTCAGGACACTGAGCTTATCTCGAATATATGGCCATACTCCTGCTGTATGCCATGCGGAATGCCAGAACTCCGAAATCCTTGCATCAACAAATCCCCCGAGCACCAGCCCAGCAGCGGCCTGATGTCGTCCAGCTCCGGCCGCAGGAAGGACGCCGCCAATCCTGAAGGTTTGAAGCCAGACGCAGAGCTTTTGCAACCTTTTTAATATTCAAAACATAAGCAAAACAACAATTGTGTTCTCTTGGTCCTTCTTGCCATTTCATCTCATGCTATGAAAAGGGAAATTAAATCAGAAGCTTGTAGGAAAATGCTGATGTGATGTGTATTTTGATGCTGTTTCAATATAAGATGAGGAGACTGTGTCCTCTGAAGGACTCCAGAAATGTTTTGGCTCATGTCTGTCCACACTCACTGTCCTCTCTGTTGTTGTTCCACAGAAATAAGGAGAGCCACTTCTGAAAGTAAGTTCTTACATAACAGGCTCAGGCGGCCCACTCTCAAGAAACCGTGCCATCTGTGATTGAAATATCAGGATTTTTCATTTATTTAATTATTTACGCTTTCATTTTTAAAGGTTACTGATGAGCCTTCAAGATGAGGCTGATATATGCCTAAAACTCATTAAAATACAGATAAAACTGAAACAGAAACTTCAGTTTGAACTATGTGGTCAGAAAGACTTTGATATCATTTATCATATCGAATATAATGTCAGAAAGGTCAAACCATTATTTTAAAATGGGGAAATTTATCAAAATAATGGAGTTTCGAAGAAAGTAAGGGACACCTTCTGCATTATTACATAAAATGCATAAAGCATTTTAGAAAAAACTAAAAGCCAGTGAAGGTGTGTTAATTTTAAATTAACAAGTTAATACTGGCAGTGATGCTGGTGTTCTCAGAGCTGGTTTCACCCTCTGGTGGAGAAATGTTCTCAGGAGAGGACATTTTCAGCTTGCTTTGGCCTGTTTGCATAAGAAAATATAGACGGGTGTAAGAGACACATGACTGTCTTTAAGAGAGTGTGTCTGTCTGTTTGATCCTGTAGAGTACACCAGACGTGTGAAGGACAGGATTCATCACAACACTCCTCACCGCTTCACGCAGGGGCTCAACATGAGGGCGGCCCGCTGCACCGTCTGTCTGGACACCGTCCATTTTGGACGGCAAGCCGCAACATGCATCGGTACGGATCTCATGTAAACTCTTTCCAAATACACTATCAATTTACTTAAAAGTCAGGATGTGCTGATACTACTTTTTCCATAATGAGTATGATAGCGATACTTATATTTTTGGTACTTGGCGATACCAATACCAGTATTCACTTCATTGCACAAATGTTGGGTGGAGAAACCACACTGAAAAAATGGTAACATCTAAATTAACAGTTTTCCAAGTCAAAAATATTATTTAACATCACTGAATCAGTCTAAATATATTATTTATACCAACAAAACAATTTTTTATGGGTTAAACTAGCTGGAAATACAGTAGAAATAGTAACAATTACGGGTTGATAGTTTTTACAGTGAAAAAGGGAATCATCATTGGTTGGCTTAATTTGAGTAAATAAATGACTCCTGTAGTCACTTTCATGCTTAATTATCAATCAATCAATCAACATTTATTTTTATAGCCTTTTACAACACTCAAGGTGACCAAAGTTCTTTCCAATAAGAGCAAAAAATAATACAGTACATTTACATTTAGTCATTTAGCAGACGCTTTATCCAAAGCGACTTACAAATGAGGACAATGGAAGCAATCAACATCAACAAGAGAGCAATAATATGCAAGTGCTATAACAAGTCTCAGTTAGCTTAATGCAGTACACGTAGCAAGTTTTTTTGTTGTTGTTTTTTTTTAATTGTATAATAAAAAGAAAACAGATAGAATAGAAAAAGAATAGAGAAGCTAGTGTGTTTTTTTTTAAAGAAAACAAGCAGTTAGTACATGAATAGAGTGCAAGTCTAAAAGGGGCAAGTTTTTTTTAAAGAATAGAATTAGAATAGAGAGTGCTAGAGTTAGGGGGTAAAAACGGAGGTATAAAGCTACAGCAAAATAGGTAAAATAGTAGACAATAAAATACATTTATTATTTTAAATTTAAATGTATTATTTAAAAATGTCACAACATTGCTAGGTATTAAAAGCCAGTCTGAACAAATAAGTTTAAAGCCTATTTTTAAAAAGGCTGAGGTCAGTAATGGTACTCATAACTTATGGTACTTACATAATTATGCTTGTTAACCCTATAAAACCTGATGCTAAAATAAGTTGCTTTTACACACACACACACACATACACACACACACACACACACACACACATATACAGTGGTGTGAAAAAGTGTTGGCCCCCTTCCTGATTTCTTATTTTTTTGCATGTTTGTCACACTTTAATGTTTCAGATCATCAAACTAATTTAAATATTAGTCAAAGATAACACAAGTAAACACAACATGCAGTTTTTAAATGAAGGTTTTTATTATTAAGGGAAAACAAAATCCAAAACTACATGGCCCTGTGTGAAGAAGTGTTTGCCCCCCTGTTAAAACTGTGGTTTATCACACCTGAGTTCAATTTCTCTAGCCACACCCAGGCCTGATTACTGCCACACCTGTTCGCAATCAAGAAATCTCTTAAATAGGACCTGCCTGACAAAGTGAAGTAGACCAAAAGATCCTCAAAAGCTAGACATCATGCCGAGATCCAAAGAAATTCAGAAACAAATGAGAAAGAAAGTAATTGAGATCTATCAGTCTGGAAAAGGTTATGTGACAAACATGCAAAAAAATAAGAAATCAGGAAGGGGGCCAACACTTTTTCACACCACTGTATATATATATACATTTTTTTCATTCAGTTGCAAGGTGTCATTTTTTCAGAAAACAAATTACTTTTAAAATATTAATATATAATATATTTTATTTCTAAATTAAGCATTATATTTTTTCTCTTTTGGAAAGTCATGTTGAGTTTTTTCTCTTTTGAGCCAATGGGAACGCAAAAATGCTTTGTTGTATTGTCCATTCACCACTATAGAAGTTACTATAATGACTTGTGCTTCTGAAAAACACAGAATTGTGAAAAGGGCCCACTGTTGTATTTTAATAGATCGCTGACCCAATCAGGTCAACCTGGGTTAAAGCTGAAGCTGCTGATCCTCCTTCTGTGTTGGTTTAACCATCTTCTCTCTCCTACTTTAGAATGTCACGCTTTGTGCCACCCAAAATGCTCCCCGTACCTTCCAGCCACCTGCGGCGTGCCCACCGAATACGCGCTGCATCTGTCCGAGGCTCTGTGTCGGGAAAAGGGAAACACTTCCGGCCTGAAAGATGTCGGAGGACACATGAGGCTGGAAGGATGGCTGAAGCAGCCCAGGTGAGCCGTGTGCCAAGACCATACCACCATCAGGAGAGAAGCAAACACTAAGTGTACATGGAATTGTGGTTGTCCTCCTGCAGAAATGGGAAGCGTGGCCAGGGCTGGGAGAGGAAGTACGTGGTGCTGGATGGATATAAAGTGATCACCTACGAGACAGAACCAAGAGACGGTCTGTGAATATTTATACTTTTCCCAATGTTCACCGGTTCTGTTTGCACACAGCATATTATTACAGAGCAACAGTTCATCCCTGTCGGAAAATCTTGAATCATATTAGCTTAGCCTGTTCAAGCTGGTTTTTGAATAGTGGTAGCTTGTTTTGGCTGAATCTAGGTGGTTACCAACTTTAAACATCTTGACCAAGCTGTTTACCAAATTAGGCTGGTAGTTCCTCCTGATCAACCATCTAGACATCTTAAACCAGCTTAAGGAGGTCTGATGGTCTACCAACCAGAGCAGTTGACAAAACCCCTTTAAAACCATCAATCCAAACCAGCCTGTCCATCAAAAACTGGGTTGATGGCGTTGTCACGATTGATCCGACCACACTTTGCTTGTTTTTATTTTTCACACTTTTACTTATTCTAACCTTTTTTTCTAATTTATGTAAACTTGCATATTTTATTCCTAATTTTTTATTTTATTTATATAATTTTATTATTCTATTCTATGTACCAAGATTAAAAAGCATTTTACTGCACGTTGTACTGTGTATGGTTGTGTTTGACCAAAAAAATTGAATTTGATAACACCAATTTAGGTGGGGCCCTAGAGTTTTGCGATGCGGAAAACGTGAACGGTATTGTGGAATGCAGTCATAAAAATGGAATTTACTGTAAAACATAGAATGTCACAGAATTCGACAAATTTTGAATGAATAAATCAAAAGTAGGTCAGTATACTTGAATCAAATGGCGATATGGACTACTGTCTGTAAATGAAAGCACAAAAAGACGTATGAATCCTGAATATGAATCCTGCATCTTGTGCGTGTCTCTAAGGCGCAGATGCGTGATTTTTCATACTGAAGCGCATGAAGCTTGTGATGTTTTCAGCGTCTGCCATCTCACTATATGAGAACATAATTAGGGCCCTACACTTTAGGTTGTTTTTTTTAGCTGGCAATGGCTATAAATGGACAAGCTAGAAACCATTTTAATCTAGTTACCGCCTTAATCATCTATTTTCCAGCAGGGATGGAATGACAGGTGTGGAATGAAGTGCCTTGATGTGAATGATGTATAATCTGTCCTCTCAGAGTCGGTGAAGCCGCTGGATGAGTTTGAGTTGTGTCTCTCTGATGGAGATGTGACTGTTCATTCTGCTGTCGGTGCTACTGAGATGCCCAACACGGCCAAGACAGGTGATGTGTTACCTGTGGAATTGCACTGTACTGTGTCCTTACTAACTTTTTTGCTCTGCTGAGTGTGGATTCAGAAAGTAATCCATGTCCAGTATATGTAACATGTTTTTCTGTCTTCTAACATAATTGTGTGTGTTCAGATGTGCCGTATGTGGTGAAGTTGGAGTCGTCTCCGCAGTCGACATGCTGGCCCGGTCAGACTCTGTACCTCATGACCTCGGGGTTTTCTGAGAAACAGCGCTGGGTGGCCGTGCTGGAAGCCATTGTGGCCAGCAGTCGTGGGGCGAGAGAGAAAGCCGAAGCAGACGCTGTGAGTGAGAGGAACCTGAAACACCCACAGGCCGTTCATAGTGACATTTAAAGAGTCAGTGCAGTGACATGCAAGGCAGAAACTGTAGGTTTGTCTCTTCTTACCAGTACAGCGGGATGCAGGGAAACATACTGATAACAGGGATGCAAACTCACCATGGGTGAAAAAGTTGACAAAGATGCGCAATCCAAAATTTTTTTTTAAATTAAACACTTATAATATTTAAAACATTTATTATTTTTTAACTCTACAGTTGTGCAGTAAATTCGCTTTGAAGATTCACTTTTCATTCATGAAGATGACATGAAAATATCCTGGTGGAAAACAAAGACTTAAGATGAAAATTACTTTTATAAAATTATTATTATAACCAGCAGAGGATCACTCATTAGCTCAGTTGCCATTTCCACTCCCTAGTTTTTTTCACGTCTTGCGTTTGGAGTTATTATAAAATGACTATTATAACAATTTTTTGTACTTTTACTATACTGAAGTATGAAGTATAGCAAGTACAATTAAATAATAATGCATTAAATATTTTGAAGTATTTTTAGATTTAATTTAAAAGCTACATTTTTTAAAAACATTGCCTTAAAAAGGACACATCAATAAGAGTGTTTAATGTTTTAACTTTAACCGTAGAAACTGCTAAATAAATTCAGCCAACACAGACTTGTTGCTGCTGTAGTTTTGTTACTCTGAATTTACTCTGCATCCCTTAAAGCACAGCTCTGTTTTGACATCGGCTTGTCAGATGTTTCGTTCCGTCTATTGCTACAGTTATCACCATCAATCAAAGCAATGACTTGCGCAACAATTTAGCGACTCGCAAATTTTTTTTTCACTCCCGTTTGTCATTCCTGAAACACTATACGTGGACATTTGGTCCTCTTAGACAAACAAAACTTTTCTTCAAATTGTGAATGAAGTACTGTATGTAGAGAAGCCGAGCAAAGGGCACTTTCCTTTATGGTGCAACTGACTGAGATTACTCACGCAAAAACTTCTGATTTAATCAATGATATAATCAACTAACTACACAATCAATCTCTTATTTACTTTATTTCTTGTTATAATAGGTAGATTTTCGAGCATGTAGAACTCTGTAAACTACAGAGTTTACACCTACCTACAGTTTACCTACAGTAAACACCTCTGATTGAAAATATCCTGGTGGAAAACAAAGACTTAAGATGAAAATTACTTTTATAAAATTATTATTATAACCAGCAGAGGATCACTCATTAGCTCAGTTGCCATTTCCACTCCCTAGTTTTTTTCACGTCTTGCGTTTGGAGTTATTATAAAATGACTATTATAACAATTTTTTGTACTTTTACTATACTGAAGTATGAAGTATTGCAAGTACAATTAAAAAATAATAATAAATAAATAAAAAATAATAAATGTTTTAAATATTATGTGTTTAATTTTTAATTAATCTCTGTATCTATCTGTATTTATGTTCTACTGTTAGTGTTATCTGTATGCACCAAGGGTCTGAGAGTAACGCAATTTCAATTCTCTGTGTGTATGTGCTGTACATGTGGAAGAATTGACAATAAAGCAGACTTGACTTGACTTGACTTGACTTGACTTGATTGGCTATTACTTTCAACAGAGATGCCTGTGATTGGCTACAATACTCAACGCTGTAAAACACGTTGTAAATAGAAACTTTTTTAAAAACACAAAACTATTGAAAAAATTCAGCGGCTTTACACGAATCACACAAATGACCCATTCTGAATTCAAAACGGCGAATTTCACTGAAAGTGACAAGTTTGCATCCCTGCTCTCGGTCTCCAGAGTCCTCGTCTCCTCAGCTCACCGGAATGAGATGCAGTCCACGGAGAAGTTGTGCTGTTGTCATGGTCACGCACGAGACGTTTATTTTATTATTTTTTTATTATTGGTTTTGTTTTTATTACCTTGTATGTCCAAAACTGTCACTTATCACGAAATGAAAAAAAGACAAAAACAAAGCAAAAAAAAAACACGATCAGCCTGAACAATAAAAAAAAACACTTTCTCATCGGATCAACACGAATCTCGTAGGTGACCTATATTGATCTCAGAAAGGTGAGTTTTCACCAAATCTATGTGCAAATGCTGAAAGCTCTGCGAAGTGCATAAAATAAAAAATGCACTTTTTAAAAATATATTTTTTTCACATCCTCATGGTGTTTTTGATTATGTACAGAAATTGTTGGGAAACTCCTTACTCAAGCTAGAAGGAGATGATCGCCTGGATATCAACTGCACCCTCCCGCTGACTGACCAGGTACCTGCATCATCCACTAATATCACAATCGCTTTGATTTTTCAAGATTTATTTGATTATTTACAGTCTATATTTGTTGTAGTCTGATATACCATCGTCTTATTTTTGTCATCAGATTGTATTGGTTGGCTCCGAGGAAGGTCTCTATGCCCTGAATGTGATTAAGAACTCCCTCACTCACATCCCGGGTCTGGGATCCGTGTTTCAGATCTACATCATCAAGGAGCACGACAAGCTGCTGATGATCGTGGGTGAGCAAAGATCATGACCCTTTACTGTCGGTTTCATAAACCAAAACTGAATGACTTTGACTGAGAGCCCTTGCAACAGGACAAAAAAATTAGCATGGTATTACATTTTTTTTTTTTTTCGGACATGATAATATCAAGCATTTGTGTACTAAGTACCATGATAATACTATTTTATTATTTAAAGTATTCCTATAGCTCAAACAGTAGAGCATGGCGCTTGCAACACAAAGAACTGTGTAAATACCTTGGTACATTAATATGCTAATCATTAGGTCAAAATACCATGGTATTACATTTACGTTTAGTCATTTAGCAGACGCTTTTATCCAACCAACGAAAAAGCAACAACATAAGTGCTGTGACAAGTCCCGGTTTGTTTAACGCAGTACATGTAGCAAGTTTGTTTGTTTGTTTTTTATAATAAATAAAAAGAAAACAAGTAAATAAAATAGAAAAGAATAGTGAACGCTAGTGTTAGAGGGTCATTTTTTATAATAAATAAAAAGAAAACAAGTAGATAGAATTGAAAAAGAATAGAGAACGCTAGTTTTAGAGGGTCACGTTTTTTTTATATAATAAATAAAACAAGTAGTTAGATTAGAAATGGAATAGAGAGTGCAAGTGTTATAGGGTCAAGATTTTTAATAAATGAAAAGAAAACAAGTAGATAGAATAGAAATAGAATAGAGAGTGCAAGTGTTAGAGGGTCAAGTGTAGATGGAAGAGATGTGTCGTTTATTAATGATGGCTAAAGACTCTGCTGCTCTGATCGAGTTGGGCAGGTCATTCCACCAGCAGGGAACAGTTAAGATAAAAGTCTGTAAAAGTGCACTATAATGCACTGTTCAATTGCAGAACACAAGCTTCTGGAGGCACATAAGTCTGAAGTAGTGAATTTAGGGGTGTAGAGCCAGTAGTTGTTTTCAGGGCTCTCAAGTTATAGCAAAAGTTTGGAGTGAGATTAGGTACAAAAAAACAGACAAATTCATCCAAATAAAATAAATAGGTTTATGTATTTAAAAAATACAAATGTATCAAAAATAAAAAGAAATTTGGCCACAAACGAGCCAACTGAAGAGCAGCACTCAATGTACATAGGCTACTGTACACATACAGGATTGCAGAGCTTGCCCTGGGCATGTATGTCAAGCTGTGTGTGTGTGTGTGTGTGTGTGTGTGTGTGTGTGTGAGAGAGAGAGAGAGAGAGAGAGAGAGAGAGAGAGAGAGAGCACATTTCAGCTTATGAATGTTTTTGTTTTGTCTGTTGTAAGTGTTTGTTGCACATTTTGATGTCTTGATGACAGGGGTAGATGGCTCCCACATAAAGCACTGTCATGATAGATAATAGTGTTCTGTCCAGAGCCAAACTGTTTCTAGTTTTGGTTTTGTTCAAACTCACCATAGAGAACACTCTCTCTGCATCTGCATTTGAGTGGGGAAGCCACGGTGCTTTAAGTGGGAGCCCCCTACCCCTGTCATCCAGGCTTTAAAATGTGCAACAAACACTTACAACAGACAAAAAAAACCATTCATAAGCTGAAATGTGCACTCTGAAGTGTCTCTCTCTCTCTCTCTCTCCCTCTCTCTCTCTCTCACACACACACACACACACACACACACACACACAGCTTGGCATGCAATCCTATTGTATGTGTACAGTATGTACATTGAGCACTGATGTTCAGTTGGCTCGTTTGGGGCCAAATTTCTTTTTATTTTAGATACTTTTTTAAAATAAATATATAACACAATTTATTTTATTTGGATGAATTAGTCTGTCTTTTATGAGATTTACCCATTGTTATAACATCGCTAGTACTTTCCTTAGTTTCTGGGAGCCAAACCTAAGTTAATGCTTCTGGTTGTAAAGCAGCTGGAGAGTTTTTGACTGCATCAATAATAAGAAGGGGTTACCTACAGCATTCATCGGATCTTGCTCTTACACGCCGTATGTGCGCACATCCATGTTGCTTAGTAATGAATGCGCTTGCAGCGGAATCACGCGGAAACAACAGCATTCTAATTTCTGATTGGCTGGTAGGTGTCAAAAAATAAAAAGAAATTTGGCCACAAACGAGCCAACTGAAGAGCAGCACTCAATGTACATAGGCTACTGTACACATACAGGATTGCAGAGCTTGCCCTGGGTGTCATTTAAAGCCCCATTCACACCAAGAACGATAACTATAAAGATAACGATATTAGCATCCACATAGTTATGAACTCGGCAGAGAACTTCCCTCTGTATCCGTCCATTAATTATAGCAGGACAAGTTATTTTATGTGAGCAGCTATTGGTAGACAGTGCAAATTGATGAACAGAGGTGTGACTTGTGTTCTTTTCGGCCTGTTAATGACTACTCTTGCAGCTGCTTTCTGGATTAGTTGTAGAGGTTTGATAGAGCTGGCTGGAAGGCCTGCCAAGAGAGCATTGCAATAGTTCAGCCTGGACAGAACAAAAGCTTGAACAAGCTTGTGTAGCATGTTCAGAAAGAAAGGGCCTGATCTTCCTAATGTTGTAAAGGCAAGTCTGCAGGACCTGGCAGTTCTAACAAAGTGGTCTGTGAAATTCAGCTGATCATCAATCACAACTCCAAGGTTTCTGGCTGTTTTTTAAGTTTTTATGGTTGATGGGCCTAGCTGGATGGAGAAATTGTGATGAAGTGATGGGTTTGCTGAAACCTCAAGCAGTTCTGTCTTGGCAAGGTTGAGTTGAAGGTGATGGTCCTTCCTACAGGAAAACATATCTGTTAGACATGCTGAGATGAGAGCAGCTTTCGTCGGATCATCAGGATGGAATGAGAGGTAGAGTTGAGTGTCATCAG
>NW_015546068.1:614769-640429 GCF_001515605.1 Sinocyclocheilus anshuiensis | reverse complement strand
GTAGACAGAGAAGAGAAGTGGTCCAAGAACTGAGCCCTGAGGCACCCCAGTAACTAGATGTTGTGACTTGAACACCTCACCCTCGAAGTTACCTTATTGCATGATACCATCACTGTACCATAGTAACGCCACAGTACTGTTTGACAAAGGATGCATTTAAAATAAGTCAATTATGATTGATGTGTTGCAGGGGATGAGCGGGCACTGTGTCTGGTGGAGATTAAGAAAGTGAAACAGTCTCTGTCCCAGTCTCACCTCCCCACGCTACCTGAGATTGTGCCGTATATCTTTGAGACCGTCAAGGGCTGTCATCTATTCACTGCGGGCAGGGTGAGACTGCAGTCACCGTGTGTTTCACAGCATTGCAACTTCCTCTCTGTGTATTTTTAGTGCACTGTATTGCATCATGCCTTGTTGTGACATGCAATGCAACAAATTTGTACCTTACATGGTTTTTGTGTCTGTTCTTGCTTTAGATAGAAAATGGTCCATGCATTTGTGCTGCAATGCCCAACAAAGTCACAATTCTACGATACAACGACAATCTGAACAAATTCTGTATACGGAAGGTAAGTGACATTTGAGGTTCTGGTTCATGAAGCAAACTAACTCATATGTCACAAAAAATTTAGCAACGTAATTCCTTTGCAAACAGCTGTTGCCTTGTGGTCTGACTTTAATGACTCCTCCAGAGATCGCTCACATGAACACATCCCTAATGATCCGTCTCTTTATCTCTCAGGAGATTGAAACGCTCGAGCCGTGCAGCTGTATCCACTTCACCAGCTACAGCATCATCATTGGTACCAATAAATTCTACGAGATTGAGATGAAGCAGTGTGTTCTGGACGGTACGTATATATCAATGACGTCCTGGGGATGCAGTTAGATGATTGTTTTTAACTTTCAGGTCAGTCCACAATCTACTGACGTCTGATATCTCCTATGATTGATCTGTTATTGAAAAGGATTCAGCTATTCATTGCAGTCACATTTGCATATTCCAGGTTGGACCGGCTGGCGGGTCATTTGTGAGAACATGATCAGGCCCTTATAATTTGTAATTGTGCATTATGTAAACAGCGTTTTGCATGATGGGCTGTTTTTGGCAGAGTTCCTGGACAAGAATGACGTGTCGCTGGCATCGGCTGTGTTCACTGGATTCTCCCACAGTTTCCCCATCTGCATCGTCCAGGTGTCCAGCACTCCACAGAAGGAAGAATATCTGCTCTGCTTCCACGGTCAGACACCCATCAGACCATTTAAACTACAGCAAGCTCCTGTTGCATGAGAATATTAGTTGAGCAACAGTCCATACAAAATTATTATGTACTCACCGTCATGTTGTTCCAACCAGTTAAGTATTCCAGACTGTTCAAATGGTTAAATTAAATTTTATTTATCAAAAAGCATGTCTAGTTAATTCATGAAACTTATACAATTTAACCGCAAATTATGAAAAGTTTTAGGGCCCTATGAAGGGCCCCCTTCTTTTTTCTCAAATTCTGAATTTGGAATTTTTAAATTGGAATTTTTCTCAAATTCCAAATTTTAGCTTTCCAAATTCCCAAATTGTATTTTTTTTGGATTTAATTTTAATGGTTTAATTACATTTTTATAATCAAAAGCATGCCCCTTGATTTTCTGCATTGTTTTTCTTTAAATGTCTGATTTGTGATTACAGAGATCGGTGTATTTGTGGATGCTTACGGTCGAAGAAGTCGCCCTGATGATCTCAAATGGAGTCGACTTCCCCTGACATTCGGTAGCCAGTTTTCCATTTCTAACAAACCTAAATGTGCAAAACATAGTGATGAGGATCTTCAGGATCACTAACCGAAGCATCTGTCTGTTTCCAGCATTCAGAGAGCCATACCTGTTTGTGACCTACTTCAACTCGCTGGATGTTATTGAGATTCAGGGCCATGCATCGCTTGGGTAGGATGTTTAGCAACATGCATGCATATAAGACAGCAAAAATAACATTAGAACTTGAGAGTGACAGTAAAACCTCTTTAAAACAGGCCTCCCAGTCTCGTTCACCTGGACATTCCTAACCCGCGTTATCTGGGTCCGGCCATATCGTCTGGTGCCATTTATCTGGCCTCGTCCTACCAGAACAAACTGCGGGTCATCTGCTGTAAGGGCAGCCTGGTGCGGGAGTCTGGGGAACTGCAGAGGACCGGTTCGAACAGGAGGTGCGGGTTATGACGATTTATTAAGAGTGATAGTCTGGCTTTAAATTCAGAGTGAATGAGTCACGTTTGAAAATCAGATGTGGTATATTTGCTGATTTAACCTGTTACCACACATTCTGTATTAATGCAGCAAATTACTACACTGCTTGGCAACTACAAACCGTTAAAATGGCAGTCTAATGAACTATATCATTTAATGGAGGAATTATATGTTGTGATTATTATAAATAATCAGGGATTAAAAACAGAGGAAACAGAAACACAGAACCGGAAACACATCTTAGGTACATAATCTAACATGGTCGATACAGTCAGTTGTGAACTGTTATTTTTGCATTATTTATATAATATTATAGTATTCATTAAGGTTTTTAAAATAGCTTTTATTTTTATCATTTTAGTTTACGTTTTAATAAATTTGCTATGTGCTTTTGCCTTATTACTTTTTCAGTTTTAGTTTTAGTAATTTTAGTTCAGCTTAAACTTATTTCCAGTTAACTGCCAGACATTCATTTTTTCATCTATATATCTCTCTCTATATATATTTAATTTTACTTAAGCTTTATTTCAAGTAACGGAAATTTAATAATTTTAGTTTGAGTTAACATTAACAGTAACACTGGTACTGGACAAGTGAACTCCTCTAGGTAATGAAAAGATTCAGCCAAGAGGAAGTGATGTAATTCTGAAAGTTTATTGTTAAATTGTTGTTCTTTGGATTACAAATTATGGGAACAAAATAATAATGCTATTAGCTGGTAACCAGCTTTTAAAAGTAACATTCAATCTGGAACAGTTTCTTTTGTGTATGTTCTGCAAAAAGTCTTGTTTTTTGTTCCGTTTCTAATCCCAGTAAATAGTAAATGTAACTATTAGATGTCTGCTATCTATGGAAGCTTATTTTTGCCACAGAATAAACATATAAAAAAGTTAATGGCACCTTTTTATCTCACTATTCTGAGAAAAATTCTGAATTGTGAGATAAAAAGGTTAGAACTCTAAATTCTAAGAAAAACAGTCAAAATTGCGAGATGCAAACTCGAGATTATGATTTATAACATACAAATTCGCAGTTGTAAGAAGAAAGTTGCAGTTACCTTTTTTATATTTTTTATTCTGTGGCAGAAATAAGCTTCCATAATTATCGTATTGCTGCTGCTGTTAGTGATCTTACCACGGGATTCTCGCTAAAAACATCCCTTACTTGTGGTAGAATCATATCACATGTGGCCTTGAGTTGCTTATTGCTTCATCGATATTTCATGTTCACAAACCGTATAAATCATCTTGTGTGCAGTCAAAGCATCATGCATTTACCCAAATCTTCACAGCAGCCCAAACAAGCGCGGACCGCCCACCTACAACGAGCACATCTCCAAGCGCCTGGCCTCGGGTCCCGGGGCCCAGGAGGGGCCGCTGCACCGCGAGCCCAGCACCCCTCACCGCTACCGCGAGGGCCGCACGGAATTCCGCAGGGACAAATCTCCGGCCCGGCCTCTGGAGCGCGAGAAATCGCCAGGTCGGGCTGTGCTAGACAGCCGCAGGGAGAGGTCACCCGGGCGCTTCGAGAGCAGCGGCAGCGAGAGAGACCGGGAGCGTTCACGCCTTCACACTAGCTCTGTACGCACCCAGCTGACCCCCGTCAACAAGGTACGCATGAGACACTGCCACGTAAACTGTGTATCCTCTTAGGCATACAAACATCAGGTTTGATGATGTTCATGCATGCACAAATGCATGAACATCCGCTGCTTTGTAGTTAAATTCCTTCTAGTTATGGCCTCAAACAGGATGCTCAGCAGCAGTAATGCAGCAGTAATGATGTTTCTGAGCTGATCTGCGTCAGACAGGGCAGGCAGCCTGTTGAAGTGTTGAAGTGACCTCTTTATCCTGGTGGTGGTGTAGGTTTGGGACCAGTCTTCAGTCTGAGAGCGTCCCGGAGGGATGACGTAAAAGCCATCGTCCACCTCCTGCGTGGATGGACTTGCCCTTTTAACAGGCGCTTCGTAAAACTCGGAACTATATCATCTCATGCCTGTAACCGTGTTATTCACTCGCAGCCCCAGAGTCTGGGACATTGTGCTGATGTTGTAAACTCTGTCCATGCTGTAGCCATTCATGAAGGTCCATTCTAAAGAAAAACAACAGCAATTTTTGGGGGAAAGACCTTGAAGGAATATTCCAGGTTCAGGACGGTAAGCTCTAGCAACAGCAATTTGTGGCAAAACGGCCATTACTGCAGAAAATGATTTTGACTTGTCCCCCACTTTTTAAAAATTAAAAAAAAAAAATTAATTTTCTTTTTTTTTTTTGTGCACTTTATCTATTAGCATCAGTAGATTTCAATTATAATACACTGGCCATTTTCTCAAAAAGATTTTTTTCCACTTCAGCAGCACTTTTTTACAGTTTCATTCCTATCTATATTCGGGAAGGCTTTTACAGAGGGGTTTGTTCATATATCATTCGGCTGATTTATAACATTTTGTTTCTAAAAACTGATTGATAAAAAGGAAAATCCAAAATCCTGTCTGTAAAAACATGAATTAAATTTCAACAAAATGAAACAAAACATTTGAACCTGGCATTCTCCGATGTTCAAATTTCTGTTCTGGAAATGTATGCAAATTAGTGCATATTTAATTAATGCCTCATTCACAACATTTTAGAAAACCTGTATTACAAAAGAGTTTTCTCAATTTACTGATTAATAGATTGGTAATTGTATGTTGATACCTGTTAAAAGTTTTACCTTTAGCCTTAAAAATGGAAAATTCAGTCATGGTTTACTCACCCTGGATAACAAAACAGTTGATGGTAGCCACTGACTTCCACAGTATAGAAATAAATAAATAATATGGAAGTCAATGGCTAATGTCGACTCTATATATATATATATATATATATATATATATATATTTGAACTGTAAAGTGTCTTAATCAGCCATTTAGTGGTAGAACTACTTTAGGTTGTGTTGTTTTCTCTATGTAAACGGGCTCATTGTGAATATCCCTGTGTGAAAATGATCAATTTACTGACCTTGACGTGCACTGATGAGGCATAAAAATATACTTTCATTGAATCTTACTGTAACCACCATTTTTGGTTTCGTTGAAATTATGATCTGTGGTAATGGACAGCAGACCACAAATGCTGTACATTTATACTAAACCCAGAATATTCCTTTAACTTAATCACGTGATTAGCACATTGTAAATATGGTGATTTCAATTTTTATAGCTAAACGGATCTTGACTGATGAAGCTATGAAGTCTATTTTTTATGCTATTAAACTGTTTGTATAGACAGTTGAAATGGGTTTCCTACAGAAAAGCACAGAAAAGGTTTTATTCCCATGTATGTTGTATGCTAATGTGGTAAACAGTCAATTCAGCTGCACTTAATGACAGTTTGTCCAGTTTTTTTAAGCTCTATTTGACTGACATTATCGAACCTACTGCACACTGTTTATTTTTATGCTAATAGAGTCTGAGCTTGTAAATCTTTTTAAAGAGACGCTTCATGTTCTCGCTACAAGTGTCCTTGTGATGTTCAAGTGAAAGCGTTCGTCGACACACACAGCAGCAAGTCTGGACATTTCTGCTGCTTATGTTAACGGACGTCCTGTTCAGCTGCGAGTGAAATAATGTCCGGTAGCCCTCAGGGTTTGTCGAGGATCTTCTGTCGTTCCTCGTGGAACATGAAGCAGCTCAATTAGAGGCTTTTTGAGTTCATGGGTAATTGTAAGCAAATGCATGAGTAAATTCTGACTTGGTTTATGGGACGTCCCGTCATGTACTTCTACGTTGATATTGATCATCGATGTTTTTCAACTAATAAGGCTGCTTACCTTGAACTTTCTTTTTGTATAAAGAAATTAAACTACATTAAACATTATTAAAGTATGAGCCATACATAGTTCTTCTGGCGTCGAGTCCTTCTTTTATCTGTCAGACTCAGAATTAAAGCACATGATCACGTGATAAAAGCATCCAAAAGGGTCGGAAATGCTAAAAGTTTGGCAAAATTAATTATGAAAAACAAGCCTATTTCTGATGTGAAGACCAGCAGGCAACGTAATGACGTCAGTGCTGGAGTAGCAGGTGGATTCAATCTATAACGTGTAGATTTTTTGGATTATTCTAATAATGAGGTTTAGTTTGCTTTGCTATTAATTTTTCCGGTTGTTAATTTATTTTCTAATCATATTTGTATATATATTTAAATTTTGTTTGTTACTTTCCCCCTCTTGTTTGTTACATGTGACATTCTGTAGATGCTTTTTAACGTTGTCCTGAAGGTGTTTGTACAATATCATATTTCTGTTCCTTTAATAATAATCAAAAAATCTATAACGTTACATATTGCTATAAATTAAGAGTTCAAATCCATAAGTTTGCACTTTTTATTGTAGTTGGGTAATTTCCCAGTTAACAAAATATAAAGTCGGCCTACTTTAGAAATGTTTAACATTTATAATCATAACTAAAACTGAGCTTGCATGGGCCCTCAGTTCTACAATAATATATTTAAACAGGTAAATGCTCTTCATCAGCACGTTAATGTAATGCTACAGTCTGTAATCAATATGCTTAACTGCTCGGACATTCATGCACTACATTTATTGACATATTTAAACCCAGAACCTCTTTCATAACCCAAACCATTTGCATGTTAAACACCCTCAATAAGTATAATTTACTTTTTTGTCTCTAATTAAACTGAACATGGTAAGAGGTCTGTGCGTATTAACGTGACGTTAATCACACGTGAAAACTTTGATCACAATTAAGACATTTTCCACAGACCCCCCGACCCGCCTTTTAAAAAAATATCTTTGCTTATGTTAAAGAATTTGAGGATCTTTATTGATCATGCTGAAAGAACTTTCATGTACAGTACTAGTGATTCTTCTTCATTCAACTCTACTCTAAACCACTGAAGATCCTCTGCCTGATGATTATTTTAAACATTATTGTTGACAATGTTCATGTTAAAGCCTTTATAGGGTTGGAGGAAGTTTTTATATTAACAACTTCTACGGAGCCAGATTAATTATACTAGAGTCAGATAACCATCATGTTTCCAGCTTTAATATGCGATGTTATTGAAAGTGTTTCATAAATCAGGGCTTCACAAACTGGAGTTTGTGAGAGAGTTCATTAAATCATAAAAAATAAAATGAAAATTAAACTAAAAAGCAATAATAAAAAAAAAAGTCATAATAAAAGAATATAAAATGCAATACAAACTAAACATCATAATTATTTAAAAATATTTTAATTGTTTACCTGCATGTCATGTGACCATTAACCAACAGAGAACCTTGAACATGTAAATGTTAAATTATTGAAAATATCTCTCTAAAAATAGTAAATACTTTAGCTCAAAGCGGTTCGGCTGACAAAACCGTTCAGGAATCCTTGCCATAGCTCACAGTAAAGACATGCATTTGCACGTCTACTACGGAGCAGATCGGCGAAATGAGTCCAGCAGTCGCTTCCGTTGGAATTCCACTTTGTTTTATTCTTACAGAAATCTGCGACAGTGTATTTCTGATGATTACCAATGTGCAAAATATAAACCCATGGAATTTACTCTTTCTGGAAAACAAAAAAAAATTCACATTCATGGATTGGCGTTAATGCAAAAGCTGTCCCACCGCCGACACTGAAAACACTCTGCAGAGAGGAGCAGATGTCATCAGCTTTAGGAATTAACGCCCATCATTACGGCACTGAACCCTCACGTCACTGGCGAGACCGATGACAAAGTTATAGTTCACCGGGAAAAATTCAAATGATCATTATTTACTCACCCTCTTGCCATTCACACGATTTTTAAAGATTTATGGTGCTCTTTTTCAAAGCCATCACATCGGTCAAGCTCCAAAAAAAGACTAAAGCAACACCATAAAACTTGCAGAAAAGAACTGCATAAGGAGTCTCCAAAATCCTCATTTTGAGAGAGAAAAAAAAAACGACATAAGTGTGAGTAAATAGTAAATGTATTATCAGGTGAACTCCTGATTGAGGGAATTGTCGGAACGAATCTCCAAAAAGCAAATAAAATGGGAAGCGAAACAAAAGAGACTGTGATTTGTGCGTTGTGTGTGTGTGTGGAAGGGCCTTTATCCTCTTTATCCTCAATTGTCAGGACTGAACAAATATAATACCTGATAATAAATAAGTGTTGGGAGCAAAAAAAAAAAACAGCATCCGGGGCCCTACTGCAGCATATCACACAACATCTCTCTCCATATAAAACACCTCAATTCACCTGTTCAGCGTCGCTGGGAGAAACATAAGAAATATATTAAAAAGAAAAACCCCAAATGGCTACAACTGGGGAAAAACAACACAACTTATATTTGGTGACTAATTTAGTGAGCCACTATTCAAGAATTCTATACAATTTCTCATCTTAAATGCTATATGTCTCATTCTAATATATTATCTCGCATTTATGTTACAAAAAAATGCACTAGTGAAAACGTCAGACAACGTCCACACAGCAGATCAGAGAAACAAGAGCGCCATCTAGCGGCCCGTCACTACACAGTCAACATTAGCCAGAGGGTGAATGCTTTCTATTTGAGAAAGAAACTAAGAGTCTGGAATGATTTGGGAAATTCGATGCGTTCGAGAGGCTGAATGCTGTGGCATCCAGAATCACCTCAAAAAGAAAACGAAAAGCCCGTGAAGCAGATTGTTGAAAGAGATGAGAACCCAAAAACAAAGCTAGGATCTTGCAGTCTTGTCCCAGAAGCACCTTTCTCAGGAACATCATCACCGATAATCTATCTTTGTGAGATGAGGAGCGAAGAAACCCTACTTTTGCACACCATCCGCTGGCCGTCGGAGAAAACCTTCCCTCTATGCAGCAGGTACAGGACAAGTTTCATCGCAAATGCAGACAAGCTCTCAATCGCACCCTGTCTCTTCTGAAAGTGCTAAGCCTCCTCTGCTCTCCACATCGTTACATATATACAAGATTCCCTTTCGGGTGGGAAAGAAGCGACTTTGCCCCCACAAAACAGTCTCTGGAGCCTCGGTCTGGTGCCGTGTGTCCTCAGCAGTGGTGCGTCTGGGATCAGTTGGAGCTGGCGGTGATGGGTTCGTCCAGCTCAATGTTCAGAGGCGGCGCGGGAGCCTGCAGGTTGCTGTAACACGACTTACACACGCGACTGGGCTCAAACAACTGCTGGCTTGGCACCGGGATCTTCTGATCGCAACAGCTGCCACAGAACACATTCCCACAATTCCTGCAGGGGGCGGCAGAGATTGAGACAGGAGAAAAAGAGACAGAAGAGGAGGAGAGAGTCAGAGAAAGAGTTTAGAAAGAAAAAAAAAGAAAGAAAAAATACAATCAGTGCCTTTATAAATAACTCTTAGAATTTAAACTAGGGCAGCTTAGAATATATAAAAAACATTTATAATATTTCACAGTCTTAAGGGAGGATCTGAATGCATTAGAACTGAATGCACTATTTATTTAATATTAATTCTGATTTAATAACAAAAATAAGATATGAATGCATTCAATCTGAATGCACTACATTTTGAAATAAAAACATTATTATATTTTTTATTTAATAAAAAAATAAGAGGATCTTAAACTTACATCTAAAAGCACTAAATTAAAAAAATTAAAACATTACTATTTTTCATTTAATAATAATCCAAACGATTTGAATGCATTAAAACTGAATACACTACATTTTGAATAATAATAATAATTATTGTTATTATATTTATCCATTTAATAATAAATAAGAGGATCTAAATATAATTAAACTCAATGTATTACAATGCATGCACAATTTTTACTATTACTAATTATTATTATTATATTGATTTAATAATAATAAGAGGATATGAATGCATTAAAACTAAATGCAGTACATTTTGGAATAATAATATAATAGTAATAATAATTATTTATTATATTTTTATTTATTATTATATTTTAATTTAATAATAATAATAAAGAATTGTTATTATTGTTATTATTATTATTACGTAGAATCCTCATATTTAAAATCTAAAAAAAGTTACTCAAATAACAGTGATTAATCACTATTATTCTAATAGGCCAACAGTCCCAATTTAAAAAATAAAAATAAAAAACACGAGAAACATTGACCTGACCAAACCTGCTCAGTATGAACTCATTTCACATGCAAGGAGATTAACCAGTCATAACAGAGGTCTTTCACATATGGAAAATACTCTTAAAGGCCCAAAAGATCAGAGAGAGTGTGGAAAATGGTTATGAAAAGCTGAATTATGACTGGTTTTGGTCCAAGAAACACAGACTAACATTATAAAGGGACTTCAAGTGTCCAAATTTTACACTTTTACAGCATTTTATTTTTCCCTAATATCTTATTATTTACTCAAGTTTGTGGTCGGTAAGATTTTTTACAAATGTTTTTAAAATTAGTCTTTTATGCTCTCCAAGGCTGCATTTATTTGATAAAAAAAAAAACAGTACATTTATGAAAAATTATTAAAATTTAATATAACTTTTATATTTTAATATATTTAAAAAAATTAATTTATTGCTGTGATCAAAGCTGAATTTTCAGCATCATTACTCCAGTATTCAGTGTCACATGATCTTCAGAAATCATTCGAATATGCTGATTTCTCCCACAAATGATAACAGAGAAACCCCGTGAAGAGACGGAGAAGAGAGGAGGGTTAGGTCACTCTGAAGCGATGCAGGGTTAACAGGACGTACAAGGGCCTGAGAATGACAGAGAGAGGGCAGTTCTCACCAAACCTCTTCCATACGCTCCTTGCCTCTGTGGTACAAGAGGAAAAATCAACTTTAACTCCTAGTAGTTTATAACCTAGTCAGATTTCTAACTAGACAGCATTTGAAGGCATCATTGGCCAAATTGTTTTAGGCTAAATTCTAAGGACGCTTTCAGTCAACAAACAACCCCAGAATGCATGGTGGCCAAAATGGCAGATAGATTTGAGAGAAATAAAAAAAAGACTACAAGTAATATTTCATATTCTCTACTGTAGGGATGTAACGATTCACTCAACTCACGATGCGATACGATTCACAATACTGATTTCATGATTCAATTTTCTTTAACAAAATTAGATTTAAGGCAAATTCTAAATGAAAAAGTGTAGTTTTATTATTGCTTGGACAAAATGCTGCATATTTCTGTGAAACTGAAATATGTCAAATAGCAAAACTAAATTAAAATTTTAAAACAAACCCCAAATCAAATAAATAAACATCAGAAATAAAAGAAATATCTTCATATAAACAAATTAAGGCTTTGTCTGTGCTCTTTCCATTTAAAATTAGGCAACCACTGCATTTTAATCACGATCCAGACAGAGATGCTGTATACATGCAGCATGAGCAGTTTTTAATCTAAATTAGACTGTATAATTTCAAAATTTGACTTTAATTTTGTGAAACTATACTACATTAAACATCTGCACTAAACAAAAACAGCAGATGGGCTGAATGAAAACGCAAATTCTCTCTCTGACAGCAGGTGGCGCTTATGGAACAGCAGCGATACAGCGTTTCCTTGGTTACCGCTGTAAACAAAGCAGCGCTGCAAGGCAAGATGAAAAGAAAATACCATCTAAACATTTCTGAAGACAGTCATCTCCCCTCAGAGATACATTCATATGAACTCCTACCCGTAATTGTATTGTGACTCGTTTAACATCTCAACCGATTTGAATAGTATAGCATATTTGTATCGATTATAGTTACATCCCTACTCTACTGAAAATAACGCATACAGATAGGTCCATCTATAGTAGTTGAGTTTTAATGCATTATTTGTGTGCATTATGTATTTCTATGTTTATTAAGTTTATCATGTCATCAGTATTGCAACATGCTAATGTCAGACTACTTCACTATTTGTGTTGTCATGTTGCAGGAAGTTGCTGCCTAGGTGAAGCGCTCCAGATCAGTTACATCCCTACTCTACTGAAAATAACGCATACAGATAGGTCCATCTATAGTAGTTGAGTTTTAATGCATTATTTGTGTGCATTATGTATTTCTATGTTTATTAAGTTTATCATGTCATCAGTATTGCAACATGCTAATGTCAGACTACTTCACTATTTGTGTGGTGTGCATGTTGCAGGAAGTTGCTGCCTAGGTGAAGCGCTCCAGATCAGTCACTTGTGAGCTTCTATTTCAGTCAGGATGCCGTCTATGTAGACAGTAGGCAGCTCACTAGCTTTCTGCTGCTAAAAAATGAAACTATGTACAACTTTAACAGAAAAACAAATTTCATCTTATGAAGCTCAGTTCTGCTGTTCCCACATCAATGCCGTGCGTCCTGCATGTTGACTCGAGAGCGTTCAGCCGTTTACTCACTGGCCAGTCTGCACTAGTCCTCACAGTTGGGTAGTAGTTTGTTTAATCTGCTCTGTTTACAAATGCTGCTGTAATGAGTTAGGAGTCAATCATGAAACATTTCGCCAAATTGTTCTGTTTACTGACTGACCAGAGGCAGAGGAATTTTAAAGACGAAAAAACGGGAGGTTTTCCAGAGACGTCAAGAAAATAAGTCAACATTAATGCATCTGACCCTAAAAAAGGTACATGTTGGGAGATAGAAAAAAGAGAGAGAGAAAACAGTAGAGGTGTGTTTTTGTGTGCTAGTCTGTGATGTTGTTTTACCTGCAGTGGTGCTTTCTAGTGGCCAGCCAGAATCCTCTCTCACAGCCGTAGCACTGAGCGGCCAGATGGTCCGGGTACCACCGGGTCACCTGCAACAATAAATAAATGAAAGACCAATAAAAGACCTCATAATGACCTTAAACACAACATAAAATGGCATTCATAATGCATTCAACTTAAAAGTAATGATGACTTTATTACATTTCTTTAGATCAACATGCGCTGAGGAATCACTCACAATAAGTGCAAAAATGTTTTAAGTAAATATTAATAAATATTAAGTAAATATGGTCAAATTTAATGTCATGTTTTCTTTCAAATCAGAAGAAATATTATTTTTACATGCTATGTTCTCAAACATAGTCATATAAACTATTGTTGATTTATTTTAAAGAAATGTATACTTTTTTTCAGGAAGGATGCATGAAACTGATCAAAAGTGACAGTAAAGACAGTTATAATGTTACAAAAGATTTCTATTTTGAATAAATAACTGTTCTTTTGAACTTTCTACTCATCAAATAATCCGTTAAAAAAACGTATCAGTTTCCAACAAAATACGAAGGAGCACAACTGTTTTCAACATTGATAACAATCAGAAATGTTTCTTATGCAGCAAATCAGCATATTCAGCTTTGATCACAGCAATAAATTACATTTTATAATATATTCAAACAGAAAACAGAGAAATAGAAAAAGTTAATAGAAATAGAAAAGTTATTTGAAATTGAAAAAAATATTTCACAATATTACTGATTTTACTGTATTTTTGATCAAGTAAATGCAGCCTTGGTAAGCAGAAGAGACTTCTTATTAAAATATTTGTAAAAATTGTACTGACCCCAAACTTGTGAGTTATAGTGTACCTTGTATTCTGTCTCCATATATCAGAAAACGTTTTTATTAGGGATGCACCTAATAAAACACTTTTTCCAGTACTCGCCCGATACGATACTTTTATTTTTGGTACTTGCCGATACCGAGTACCGATACCGATATTTTTATTGCATTTGTACATTTTTAAAATATTGGGTACAGAAACCAAAAGAGTATGTATAATGTTAGTTGGTTGACTTCATTTATCAAATAGATACAGTCAAACCAAAATTTATTCAGACACCTTCAACATTTCTCACATTATCACAGTTTATTCGCTATAGTTTAGAAAATGGTAATAAAATATAACAAGAATTTAGAGTTAAACTGAGTCAGAACAAATTCAGCTTGATAATGTTAGATAACTTTGATAGAAAGGTATGTAGCCTAATGGATTACAATCAACCAAAAAATTTGACAGCTGTTAGTATGACAGTATTTACACAACTATCAATACTTAGTCGACATTATATTCATTGCATACATATACTTCGTAGACATCCTTAATCTCTAATAACTCCATTCTGCTGTCTGTTGTCGGTGTTTCATTGTCTGAATATGGCACTTAACACATGCTGTGTGGTATCGGCGTTTGGTATCGGGGCATTTTAACGAGTACGAGTATGAGTACAGGAGCTCAGTATCGGGCCCGATACCAATACCAGTATCGATATCGGTGCATCCCTAGTTTTTATCATAATAATAGCGTGTACCTCAGTGTCCTGCTTGTCCACCTGCTCCCAGCTGGCCTCAGAGAAGAGTTCAGTGCTGCAGCGGGACAGACAGTTGGGCTCCAGGTTGAAGTCGGAGTCTGCGAATGAGGTCTGACAGAAAGAAAAAGTCTCTTAAGATAAATCAAACATGTCTTAAACACCAACCCAAGCCATATGAGCAAAAACAACACCGAGTGTGCACTGCTCACCACTTCATCACCCATGTCTCCATTGAGTCGCAGCATCCCAGAAGCCTGGTGGCTCTCCAGACGGCTCCAGAGCTCCTGTACCTGCCTCTTCAGCGCTTCCACCTCCAGCTGGTGACTGGCCTCGATCTGCCGCAGCCGCTGCTGAATGGCATCCGTGTGCAGGGTCAACCCGTCATCGTCCAGATGGCTCCGGGCCGAAGGGGGTTCTGGGGGGCTGAAGCTCGGCCGGCCCAGAAACCCCAAGTGCAGGCAGCGATGGTGGGAGCAGGTGCCCCGTGCGTGGAGGGTCAGCGAGCCGCAGCTGGCGAGCGACACCTGTCGGCTGAGCGTGGCCCGCTCCCCGTTTGTGCGCGCTGTGGAGGGCTCGAGGTCGGGGGAGTCTCCGTTGCACACGGGGTGGAGGAGGTCAGTGGAGGGAGGAAAGGCACTGAGAGACGGCCGTTTGGGGGTGTTGCTTAAAGTCCTGGGGTCAGTTGAGGTGCGGAGACCCTGTTTGAGGCACGACGATTCGGCAAGGGCTTTAAGAGGAGGTGGGATAGTTAAGGGTCCCAGACTCTCAGGCCGAATGCCCAAGTCCTCCGTAAGCGTCTCTGTGGAGCTCTCCAAAAGAGAAAGACGTTTCTCCTGCTCAATGGTTTCTCGCCCGTGGCCGTTACTCACAGTCCTGAGGCCATGGGGAGGGAAATGATTTGTGTTACTAGAAGGATTGTGTTCTTGCATCGTGCATTTCTCCAGTGCTTCTTCTAAGTCTGGGCTTCCCGAGGTTTCCTGTCTGAGAGCAGAAGAAGCTTCAGAACTACCATCTTGTGAAAAATGTCCATTGACATTTCCATCCCCAAGGCTTTTAGCTTTGCCCTCTTGAGCATCAGCATTTAGTTGTGCCTCTTCTGAATGTGCAACATCATCACTCTGGCCGTTTAGAGCGGAGGTTTCGTTCGTGTGGTCTGTCTTTGAGTCTCTGCGGCTATCTGGTGCCGATTCGTCTTTTGTAGCTTCCTGGAGAATGTTCTCCATTTGGCCCATAGCCACACCAACTATCAGCTCCGCCTCATCAACGCCCTCCATCATTGGCAACCTGACATGCCCAAGTCCCTCCATATTCTCTGTGCTCCCATTGGGCAATGTTCCCATAAGCCCCACCACGGTTTGTCCGTTGACCCTCTCATCTGAGTCTGGAGATGAAGCACCGTCAGCTCCTGTCCCGATGTTGAGCTCCAGAGACCGCCGATGGTCCTGCCATTTCTCATTCAAACTGGGGTCGCTGGAACGTCGATTGGAGGTCAGCGGGTTTCCGACTTCACAAGCACTGGGCAGGTTATCGAACGAGCGGGTTTTAGGACGCCTGTGGGATGGAAACAAGCTCACAACTTTACCTTTTTGAAGCCTTTTAGTCTTTAGAAATAAAGTCAACATGAAACTCAATTTACATTCCATTTTACTTCTGTAAAAGCTGATTATACAGATTATACACTACCAGATTTTCAAGATATTCCAAACAACAAACTTACACAGAAACATGTCACTTGTTGCTAGGAGACGCATGACAAATGTAAACAAAACGTGTTCTAAAATTGGCTCAAAGTATCAAACATGTTTGATCTCTGACTGGATGGAATAGGGCTGTCGCGATTCGTCGATTTTATTAGACTATTTGATTTTTTTAAATCCTCGATTTCATTTTGCTCACGTCGACTAACCGGCAAAATACCAGAAGTGGCACATTTCACAGACGAGAATGTATAAAACACACGTGTAGGTTAAGTACATGCGTCTCAGTAGTTCCACAGAAACTGTTATCATTTACATCATTCATGTGTGGAGCGTCTCAAACTCTATCTCTGCATGTTGTTGTGAGTTTGGGTTTATTATAACGTTCATCTGGGAACGCAACATGAGCCATTTCATCAGATTTGTAAGGTAAATCATTTATAAATCTACGCAAACATAGGAGAATAGGCTACATCGCGGTTTCAAAATAAAAGCTCAAACTCTCACTCTGAGTTTACACGTTTTGATGTCCACATATTCTTTTAATTACAGTGGCTATAGCATTTCTGTCCTAAAGAAATGGGCAATATTAAAGATTAAGTGGACATTTGAATGAAATGGTGCTTGGTCAATATTAAACAAGTATTAGATCGCACAGCAACATGTAAAAATAATAATCAGGCCGTTGGCACCCTCTGCAGGCCTTTGTTGTAATGCGTAATGCACATTAGCTCTATTGTTTATAATACATTATGTATTTTAACAGTTTTGTTCAATAAAACCATATGATTTCTTGCTTTTGATACTTTATTTGAACTAATTATTATTGCCTCATTGCTATTATATATGTATTTTAAGTCATTTTAAAGGCTATTGTTCACTTACATCTATTTTTATTACCACAAAAAAATTTATTATAATTATAGGGCACTATGAAATCCGTTTTATTTCCAAATTCAGTTTTTTCCATTTTCATTTTTGTATAATGGTTTTAATGGTTTAATAAAATTTTATTAATCAAAAAGCCTGTCTAATTAATTGAGTTTTACAGTTTTATCTTTACCAAATTCTATTTTGCATTATTTTCTGGATTCCATTTTAATGGTTCCATTCAATTTTAATAATCAAAAGCATTTCCAATTAATTGATTTTATTAAAAAAAAAATTTTTTCAGAAATACTGCACATTTACATTTTTTCTCCTAAATAAATTCTGGTAGATAATATTTTTGGTAAATATTCCTTTAAAAATTGTTCTTTGATTATAATTTTATTATTAGTAGACTAGAACACATGGATATGTTGTCATTCTTACACTATAATACTGAACTTTGATTTCAGTGATTTGGACTATGAGATGGACACTTGCTTCTTGTTGCACTTTACTTTTGCCTTAAAAAAAGGATTTCATAGAAATTTGGATTTCATTTGGTTTAATAAAATATAGTTTAATAAAATATTCTGAAGTAAAATGGTTGATTTTAATGAATTAATGAATCGTTTAGATTCATCGATAAATTAGTCGATAGATTCATCGAAATAAAAATAGCCGTTAGTGGCAGCCCTAGGATGGAATCATAGTCTGAAGCTAAAAAAAATGGAGTAAACATGTAAACATACACTACATGATTTTCTATGAAATATGTCAGCTTAACTCCGCAGACGGGCTCTGACTCACGGCAACTAGCTCTGACTCATCCAGTGTAAATCGGGGCAAAAATTGTATTGTGTATTCCATCCTTAAAGTGAAGTATTTTAGATCGAAACACAAACAAATAAAGTAATTACCTGCCGAGGGGCTGGTCCTCAGGGTTGGCACCAGGTGCAGGGTAGGGGGCACAGGAGTCATCAGAAGGGGTTGTGGGTGAAGAGCTGGGTAGGTAAACTGCTGTCCATAACAAGAGATTGCGTACATGACACACAGGATGAAGCACCTAGTAGGAACAGCAGAGACAGAATATAAATAGATGATTGAAATTGCGTAAAAATCAAAATGCTCGGGTCATATTTGACACCAAAAGAAAGAAAGAAAGAAAGATTCTGCATAAAGACTTATTTCCTTCCTTGGATTTTGGATTTAGGAATGAAAAAGGACCCAGACATGTTTCTGAGAGGTTTCAGAAAATTCAAATGATGTATTTAGTTCAGTTGATCAAATTAAAGCAGAAATAAGAGAAAAAGGCACAACAAAAAGTTAAGTTTTCATCAAGTTTTTAAGATTTTATCAACCCGTTAATCAATATATAACTGAAACTGAAAGTTTGAGGCAAAAAAATAAAAAACGTTTTATTTCCATATAAGTTGGTTATCATCATTTTCAATTTGACCCACCAACAGTGTGGTTTTAGTTAACAATAACATTTACATTATTTAAAATAAAATAAATGCTAATAAAATTAATAAAAATTACCTTAATAAAACTAATAAAATGTATAAAATAAAACTGTTTAAAAAAAAAAAAAAAAAAAAAAAAAACGTATTTTAATTTTTAATTTTCATTTAGTTTAAGTTGAAGTACTAAATTACCATAAGCAGAGTTGAAATAAAATAAAAAAAGGAAAACAAATAAATCAAAAACAAAAACACTAAAACTAAAATTAAAATGAAATGGAAAATTTAAAAATAAAAACTAAATTAAAATTATTAATACATACTATAATAGTATATTAATGATCATAAAATAACAATGCCCACCAACAGGGCTAACACATTGATCCAAATTAAAATCCAACAAGCATTTTTGTTGGGGCGGTGTGATCTAGCTTTAAGAGACAGGAAATGAAAGGAAACGGCAGCTCCGGGTCTCTTGAGTATTAGAGAGGAATGCAAGCACGAGTTGTGAAGCCAGTAAACGCCTCTCTTCATGTTTACTCACTACACAAAGGTCAAACGAAACTACTACAAAACAGAGGTATGAATTATGAGGCAAAGGCAGTCGAAGTCTGTCAGGAAAGGGAAAAATACATTGCTATGAATAGAATCAGTGCTGTACAGACATGAGTAGCGATGAAAAATGGGTCATGCCAAATAATGGTACTTGTTTTGATTGATAGATTATTAACAATATACACTTCATCGTATATATAAAATAAATGTTTATCTTTTCAAATTATATAATACACTACCGTTCAAAAGTCTGGGATCAGTACGATTTTTTTTTTTTAACAGAAATTAACACTTATGTAACAAAGGTGCATTAAAATTCAGCATATTAGCATGATTTCTGAAGGATCACGTCAGACTGAAGACTGGAGTAATGATGCACACGCAGTTTTGAAAAGATCATATTAACTGAGCAACTACAAAAAGTCACTCTTACACTGCAATTTTTTATATATATAATAGTCATCAAAATCTATTATATCTGCTCTTTGGACATCAGCTAATGAAAACCTCCTATCGGTTGTAACCTCATATAACCTCTTATGAGGAAATTATTATAAGAGAGTAATGGGTAAAAGACAGACTGAGAGGAGCTGACGTACGGTCTCTGAATGAGAGGAGTACAGCATGTTTTTGAAGGAGCGATTGGCAGCTCTGAGGAGAGACCAAACGGAGCAGGTTCTTTCCTGGATGTGTCGGTCCTCTCTCTCCTTCTTGCTGTTACACAGGAACGTCCCGAACAGACACGAGTACGTGTGCTGCACTAGCTTCACCTGAACACACAAAACCAAAAGAACTCAGAGCTAGTTCAACAACGATTTAAAGTACAAAAGCATGTTTAATATTAAAAATGACACAGGCTTATGCCAACTTTCACCCACCAGAAAGGCTTCGTTGAACTCGAAGGAACATGGGAATTGTCTCTGGAGCTGGTGCACACAGTCTAACCACTGCAGGAAGACAGGACATCTCTCGTTCAAGTCCTCCGCGTTCTCTCCGTGACCACAACGGTCTGCGAACTTATGACCGAAGTCCAACCACTCGGTCTCAACCAGCACCTGAAAACCCTGTGAGCAGAAAGAAGATTTTCTGTTTATATGATGTCAACAGTTTGAAGTCAACACAAATCATAAAATAACTCCAGAACACAACATGTATTCAACATCAGACAATTAGATATGAATGTCTAAAATACAGTAATGCCTCTTTTAGCACTTGAGACAGCTCATGCATCTTCTGAGTTCAAGCTCCAAAACTATCTTCATGACGGACATCAGCTGGGGCTTTTCTGTCCAGTTTTCCATTTACTTTTTCCATACAGACAGCTTGCTATTAGTTGTAAAAAAAGTCTCTAGACATCATGCTCAGTAAAAAATAAAAAGCTATTTTTAGTTATTTTAGTATTATTTATACACAATAAGAGTTATTAACATTTTGAATTACCTTATATTTTAATATTCTCATTTTAATTTTAGGTTAATTTTGTTAAATAGTAAATATTACTATTTAGGTTTAATTACATCTATTTCAGTTTCAGTTTTTTTTCATTTAATAATTTTTAGTGCTTAAAATTATTTCAATTAGTTGCCAAGGCAACATTTCTGTTATTTCATTTGATTATTTCTATGCATTTCTTTTATTTAATTTATCAAAATTTTTAATAGCTTTAATTTTTAAGTTTTAATTAATAAGTTTTAGTTAACGATAATAACCCTGTTAAAACATTCAACTGAAATCGACTACGCTACCCACTTGCAAAATGTCCTGTCTTGTGAAAAAAACAAGATCTGGAAAGATTCAAAATTCAATATTCTATATGAATAAAGGTTTGTTTGTTTGCAATTTAATGTTACCACTGCTATTGATAGCGAGAAACAGGTTAAAATTAGGCAAAATCTGAAAAGAAAAATTAATGAAAAACAATTCTAAGTTTATCTTTGAAAAAAAAAAAAATCTAAAACTAAATCTGGCCTTACTTCATAAAAATTCATTCATATGAATGTAAAAAGAATGTAAAAAGAGTCTTAGAGGAGCTGAAACCATCATAATCCATTAAAATATCCCTCAAATATATTGCACGCTGGCATAAGGAGCATAAAGGAGGATCTTCCCTGTTAACAAAAAAAGAAAGTCTGGAGTGCAAACAATGAAGGGAATTGGTTGGATGATATTAGAGGTTGAGAAAATATTTTAATTATTATAATTTTGGTGTTTTGATGTCAGTTTGGCCCATTCGGATGGTGTGAAAGCTGTAATCTCACCTCACACTGAGTCCACTAGTAAACACCAGTCTCTACATTGTTGCTTGGATCCAGCTGCTGCTAGTAAATATTAGACTATGAAAAGTCACCCAAATAATACACTACACTCTCAGAAAAAAGGTACAAAAGTTGTCACCTTATTTACCCCTAAAGGGAGTATATTAGTACCTTTTGAAAGGGTAGCCCTGCAGTAACAGCTTTTATACCTTTTTATCTGAGTGTATGAAAAGGGAAGGTGTGGTATAGCAGAAAAACGACTCTCTGTTGTTCAATCGATGTCAATCAAAGTGTGTTGTGCTCCAAGGTCGGGCAGCATTACTAATATTTTAACATTTTCTCTAAGCCGTTGTCTATGTAAACATGTCCTTGTGAGCATTTCAAACCACAGGATTTAAAATAAGCCCTTGTGGATTTTTCCAGCATGTGATATAGCTTATGAATTCCTCTCGCAATAATTCAGGGGGAATTTTAATTGTCTTCCCCATTTTTTGTTCGTTATTTTGGCGCTCACCTCAATGGTGCGGTAGTACGGGTCCAGCAGGACTTTGGCCAGCGCCACTATCTGAGGGGTGCGATCCCAGCCGTCTGAGCAGTGCACCAGTACGGGCCTGTGGTCACGGTCCACGGCGTTCACAACGAGGAGAGACGCCTTGAGCAGGAGGGACAGATGCTGCAGCCACTTTGTGCTCTCCAGAGCAGACAGCCAGCTAAAGACAGAACAAAACTCACCATTACACACATCTGAAGCATGTTCAAAAGGTATCTTGCAGCAAACTGTAACTTTAAGACTTGTAATTTTACACATTATGCAATGCAATATGGTCCACAAACTTCACATATAGTTAGTTGCTGAATACTATACTATTATTAGTGATGAATTATACACTACCAGTTTTTTTTTTTTTTAAGAAATTCAGGCTTTTATTCAGCAATGATGCAATAAATTGATCAAAAGCATCAGTAAAGACATTTATAATGTTACAAAATATTTATATTTCAAATAAATGCTGTTCTTTTTAACTTTTTTATTAATCGAAGAATCCTGAAAAAAATAATAAATAACAGTTGCCACAAATATATGAAGGAGCACAACTGTTTTTTTGAACATTTATAATAATATGAAATTTGAGCAGCAAATCAGCATATTAGAATGATTTCTGAAGGATCATGTGACACTGAAGACTGGAGTAATGATGCTGAAAATACAGCTTTGATCACAGACATAAATTACATCTTAACATATATTTAAATAGAAAGCAGTTATTTTGAATTATAATAATATTTCACAATATTACAGCTTTTACTGTATTTTTATTAAATAAATGCAGCCTCGGTGAGCAGAAGAGTATTCTTTCAAAAACATTAAAATATAACTTGAAACTTTTGAATGAAAAAAAAAATAATTGAAATATGTGAAATCACATGAGCTCATGGTTGTGATGTCTAATGCATGAGTAATTTTTCAGATTCGTTTCAATAAATATTCTATGCAAACTGGGGAGGATCTTTGATTTGTTTATATTACAAACATTTATATTTTTTTACAAAAAAAAATCACATACTAACCTGTTTTCAATTATATTTAATACTGGTGAAACAAAAACAGCATTATGCACATCAGGAAAACTGAGTTTACATCTTAATGGAAAACTGTGAGAAGGACTAAAGAATGCAGTTTGACAAGTGTGGTTAATACTCATTTTAAAAGTTTTCCAACATGGTCAAATACAGCCAAAGCAAACTGACATTGGCCAAGGAAACACAGAGTGCAGGTAACCGGAGGAGACATTCAAATTATAGTTCCTGAGAGGAACATGAATCAGAATAGTGTTTAAAAGGAAAATCGCTTTTGTATGAATATGACTACCTCATGCAGCGAGACATTTACAATCAGAATAATCAAAGGAGAGAATTCGATTTTTTTCCTCTCGACAATTCTGTTGCTTAGAAACGCAGCTCTTGGCCAGAGTTTATCATGCTGAAAGAAACAGAGAGAGAGTCTCTTGGAAGACTTGCTGTTGACTTTACAACAAATAGATGAGTGGAAACAGCGTGGATGGAAAAGGAAGCAAATACGAGCCAGTGCTGGAAATCATAGGCAGATGCCAGGGAAAGAACAATAGACGGAAAAATAAAAAAGCCGAGCTCATGAAGGAACTAAAGCACCAGAGTGTTTGCGAGACTTTGACATAATCACAGATAATGCACTTCAATCACTCATGTAGAGCAGGAACTGAGTCATTAAAATTACGTTTTTGATCAACAGGTAAAGAATTCAACAGTAGCCCTCCACTTTCCGTCTGGGTCACAGCTTTGAAGTCAATATCTGATCCAAATCAATCCGCTTAACATTTGATTCAAAGCAAAAGAAATTGCTAGTAAATTTCACAAATAAATTACAGAGAAACAACAATTAACACTGAATTGAACATTAAATATTGAAGTAGAAAATAGTATTTTCTTGTAAAAAAAAAAAATAAATAATCCAATAATCCAATAATGTATTTACAAATCATTTTTTACAGTGTAGATCTATCTAGAAAAATTATGTTGATGCATAAAATCAATATAGTTTCAATATTTGAAATATCATTTTAGGCTTTTGCCCCAGACCCAAATTTTGAGACGGATCAATTACCTGTAATACATTTGAACAGCTCGATAGCAAGTATTAAAGAAAAAAGCATGTTATGTCCCTAAAAGGCAAAATATATAAAAAAAACAAACAAACCGACTACAACCGCAGCAGATGTTTGCTGGAAGACTTACTTGGCTGGATCAGGCATTTGGGTGCAGAGAAAGCGCAGCGACTGGAAACTCTTGCGGATGGAATGGATGTTGGCCATACCCATAAACACCACCTCACAGTTAGGATAGTACTCTACGGGGGAGAACAACATGTCATTAATGAGTGGGGCGCCTTGTTTTACTGTGACTGTTGAAAGAGCATCTATGAGAGAGTACCTGGGCATTCACACCCTCCTCCTTTGGCTCTGTTGGCTACGGCAGCGGCGTATGACCTGGCGTCCAGGATCAGTAGCTTTCGAGGTTGGATGGCCAGTGTCTCCACCTCTGAGCTGTTAGTCATAGACGAGTCTATAGAAAGAGACATGTATGTATACATCAAGTCATGTAATATGACAATAATCAGTATTGAGAACAGTATTCTGTCACGATTTTTAAGGGCCAAGTGGTACTGACCAAAGTCCACATCTGAGAGGTCAGCTCCGTTAGTGTACTCGCGGGAGAAGGAGCCATTGGAGACGCCTTTACAGGAGCTGCTGTCAACGGCACAGGCTCTGGCGATGGACTGCACCAGGTGCTCATCATCTGCGTTCCTCCAGCCCCACCAGCTGACCTCAGGCTGACCACAGCGAGCGATCACTGCTCCCGTGCTCTGGTGCCTGGGAAAGAGAGGTTAAAGATCTGGACTGTTAATCTGAAGGTTCTAGGCAATCTTGTAATTGTTGTAAATCTAAAACTAGTAAAACTGTTTTCATTAATTGAAATAAAGCTTAAATAAAACAAAAATATAAAAATATAAATAAAATTAAAGCTGCAAGCAGCATTGAAAGGGCACTCATGCCCGGAGCCACCTCCACCTGGTGGCCTTAGGAAAACAGTGAACGATGGGCAAAATGCATCCCTCGCACCCGGGCTCACCGCCACCCGGTGGCTTTAGGAAAATAGCAAACAGTGGGCAATATGCATTTAAAGTGGTAAATATAGGAGGAATATGTCAAAGTCATTTATATGCACCAAAATACCTGCTGCCAGCTGGTGGCGCTATGACTATAACTGAATATTGGCATGTCATTTTGATTAGCTGTCATTTTGATTAGCTCAGCATGAAAAGAGCTTTCCTGGTGCATTTCAGTCCTTGGTAGTGCAACTGAAGCCAACAATCAACTATGGGTGGCAAGGCACTGTCAAAAGACCTCCTAGATAAAGCTGTGGACAGGCACAAGTCAGGAGATGGAGCCAAAAAAAATGTCAAAGGCTTTATCAATGCCTAGAAGCACAGTAAAGAAGTGGAAGGTATTTGGTACAACACAGACCCTCCCTGGATCAGGACGTCCCTCCAAACTGGATGAAAGAACCAGAGGAAGCTGGTCAGAGAGGCTACCAAGAGGCCGGCAGCAACGCTTTGGCAGCAATTCATGACAAAGAGTGGTCATTGTGTGCAATGCATGTGATAATAATATCACAAATATCAACAAATGTGTCTTGTGTGGGAGGGTTGCAAGAAAAAAGCCACTCCTCAAGAAAGGCCACATGAAGTCAGACTGAGATTTGCCAAAACGCACCTTGAAGATTCTGAGGCAGATGAGACTAAAATTGAATTATTT
>NW_015546068.1:610544-614674 GCF_001515605.1 Sinocyclocheilus anshuiensis | reverse complement strand
AGGTTGCAAGAAAAAATCCACTCCTCAAGAAAGGCCACATGCAGTCAGACTGAGCTTTGCCAAAACACACCGTGAAGATTCTGAGGCAGATTAAACTAAAATTGAATTATTTGGCCTCAACACCAAACGATATGTCTGGCGTAAATCCAATACAGCTTACCATCCAAATAATAGTATTCATACAGTAAAGCATGGAGGTGGTGATGTCCTGTTGTGGGCCGTTTCTCTGCAGCAGGGACTGGAGCACTTGTCAGGACAGAAAGAAAAATGGATGGGGTCTGTGATGATGTTACCTGCCCGTTTCTTCATTAAGGTTGGGCACAGAACAGACTCAATCACAGCTGAGTAAAACTGTGTCATCTGCGCCTGTGGAAGGTTGAACTTTTTCAGTTGGCGAAGGAAGTACAACCTCTGCTGAGTCTATGTGAGTGTCCCACTTCAGGTCCTGAGAGATGGTGGTGCCCAGGAACCTGAATGACTCTACTGCAGCCACAGTGCTGTTCATGATGGTGAGTTGGGGGAGTACAGGGGGGTTTCCCCTGAAGTCCACTATCATCTCCACAGCTTTGAGCGTGTTCAGCTCCAGGTTGTTGTGATTGCACCAGACAGCCAGCTGCTCAACCTCTTGTCTGTAAGCAGACTCGTCACCGTCCTGGAAGAGACCGATGACTGTGGTGTCATCTGCAAACTTCAGGAGCTTGACAGAGGGGTCTTTAGAGGTGCAGTCATTTGGGAGAAGAGCAGTGGGGAGAGCACACACCCCTGAGGAGCTCCAGTGCTGATGGTGCTGGTGTTGGATGTGATCCACTGACAGATGGAGGTGGGTACAGAGGGCTGTGTCAGTCTGGTAATATCTGTTGCTTGGTAAGCAAACTGCAGGGGGTCCAGCAAGGGTCCTTCACGTAGACCAACACCAGTCTCTCAAATGACTTCATGACCACAGACATTAAAGCAACAGGTCAATAGTCATTTAGTCCAGTGATTTTTGGTTTCTAGGGTACAGGGATGATGCTGGAGCGTTTGAAACAGGAGGGGACTTCACACAGCTCCAGCGATCTGTTGAAGATCAGTGTGAAGATGGATGACATCAAATAAAGTCCATCACACCGTCAAAATAAAAGTCCCGCCTCGAATGCATCTGCCAAACTGGAAAACTTATCGGCCGATGTCGATATTTAAAAAATGTCAAATATCGGCCGATATATCAGCCTTGGCGAAATATCGGTCGACCACTACAAAAAAGACACAATGAAGATATAGATAGATAGACAGACAAATATATATAGAGAGCTAAATACACTAAATAGAGAATGATAAATAGAATGAACAATAACTGATAGAACGATTGACAGAAAGACAGAACGAATAATAGACAGAATGAGAGAACGATAAATAGAACGACAGATTAAAAACTATTAAACATTTTTCATTATTTGAAATAAATCTTAAATAAAAGATAAATATTGAAATCTAAATAAAATAGAAATATAAAAAAAAAAACTAGAAAATGTTTCCTTGGCAAGTAAATTAAATAAAAGTTTAAGTACCAAAATTAGTAAAAGTATAAAAAAAAAAAAAAGATACTAAAAAAAATAAATTAAAAAACACACACACAATGAAGAAGACTGACCTGTAAACCACGGCCGGAATCCTCTTCCAGGAGCGGAAGGCGGCCACATTCTCCAGCTCTTTATCAGTAATCCAGGCTGGCACCAGCAGCAGCTGAGGGTAGCCGGAACACAACCTGTGCCAGGACGCAAGCAGAGGGCAGTGTGTTCAGACTGACTGATGCCTGTCTAAAGTCATCTAATCCTGAAAAGACCTGCCGAGTGTCCAGAGCAGTTCAGATGTGCTTCTGTTTGTGAGAGAAACACTCACTTGTACTTGTTGTTGATCTCAGACACTCTCCAGGCATTCAGAGTATCAAATCCCATCCGCTCCACCTCGTTATGGAAACGTGACATCACATGATCACCTGAAAGATAGAGGCGAGTGAGAGGCTGAGATGAATCCTGAAGGTAAAGAGGAATAGGATTTCCAAAAAACTAGTTACTGGATTGGACAAATCTTGTGAGGTTCTTTGTAAAGATATTCAAGAGTATCTTGTTTGTGCACTCATTAGGTGGCAAAGCTATGCCAATAAAATGGTTTCATTTGCACCCCCACCCCACCCCCGCTTCTGCGCTCTCACATCTGCATGTACAAGCGCACAAGTGAGTTTTGCTGCAGGAATATCGTAAAAGGAGTAGCAAAAGTCAAAGTGCTAGAATTTGAAGTTGTACTGCCAGATCTGAGAGGCTGTAAGTGCTGGCTTGTGGTTGTACAGCGAAACTGAAGTAAAGTGCAAAAGTAATTATGTCGTACACATTGTGTCTGTCATTTAGTTTATGTGACTATTAATCTGCAACTTCGAATTCAAAACACGGGTGTTTTGATTATTGTCTGTGTGCAAATGAAAGATTCAGCTTTTCACATCAGAGCTGTGAATGTAAATTTCTATGTACAAATACGAATATTAATATGACAAGTTCTCACATTCAAATCAACAAGTTCTCGAGTTTTGCTATTATTTTTCCTTCATATAAAGCTTTCTGGCTATGCAAGACTAGCAGGAAATACTGAAATAAAACTATTTGTGTTATCTAAAATTTCAGCCTAATTATCTAATTTCAGCCTCAAGAACACGGATTAAGTTTGAGAAAGTCAGACAGTACCTGGCCTACACAGATCCCCGTGCTGCTCCTTCTCCACGCACCATGCGTGGAAGGGGAAGGAAAAGAGCTCCTCTATCTGGGACGGGGGACGGACCGCAGCGCTCAGCCTCTTCAGCCACTCCTGACACTGCTCAAATGTGGAAAGCTGACACCTGTCAAAACACACATTAGATCTACTGCATCAGAGACACACTGAGACAATGAAAGAGAACATCAAATACAGACTTGGGTCGACATGGATTTCTGTACAAAATGGCCATACAAATTTGATTACATTTTCAACTAAAGTCATAATAGTAGCCAGTCAGCTTAAAAAAAATAACAATACATTTTTAGATAGATTTAGATCTATCTTTTAGATAGATGGAACGATAAATAGAACGATAGATAGAACGATAGATAGATAGAACGATAGATAGACAGACACACAGATACAAAAATAATGATAGAAAATTTACCAGCCAATGGTGATTCTATTGCCAAGGTGTGCATAGAGGGTTGATATAGATAGTCTCACCTGATGACCTTGCAGTCTTTGCAGGTGATGTGCATTTGGAACATGTCCCGACATTCTACACTTTCTATCAGCTGCAGGGGAACCTGACAGAGAGAGTGAGACAGATTAGTCATACAGAAATTATTTTTCATTATTGGCACTGTGAGTGTCAGCACACCAAAGAGAGCATCTAAACGGAAGTCAACATTAACCCAACTGATGCTAATGATTAAATCAACCTGCTGAATCAATCACACTGAAAGTTTAGACATGGGTTCAGAGTTTACAGACACGGTTAGTGATTAGCGTCTGCAGACAAACTCATTCATTGTTCTGCAGCTCAAGTGTTGAACAGTCTGGCATGCCGATCAGCTTCAATCGTGTGTGTGTTTGTGTGTGTGGACGCCTCTGCAACTGTGCGGTTGAAAACGCAGTTCCCCTTCAAGCTCCGGAACTTGCGCGTGATCACACATTGACCGCATGCAAGTCACATCTGACCACAGCTCTCACAAATCTCACAAACCTGCAGCTCGCAACATCATGCAGACAGACAGACCGTTCTGTGGTTACTTACTGACACCTCACACGAACAATTCTGTTCACAGAGAAAGAGAGGGAAGACAGAATCACGAGGTGGACATGAACACTGCGGCTTTTGGCTCGTCTGTGATACACACATTCCTGGGCTGCGGTTTAATTCTACCACACTAATCTGACCACACTCAAACATTCCTGGGGCGCTTGCTGAAGGGTCAGAGAACACAAACATATTTGTGAGATATTAACTGATACATATTAGAGATAGAAGCTTTAATATTTTTCTCTCCAAAAACTAGCATCTCTAAATGTAACCAACCCCTTTAGAGCACCATCACTACAACTCTTTGGAAAAAATTCAGCAATATGACTTGTCAAATATT
>NW_015546068.1:589062-610031 GCF_001515605.1 Sinocyclocheilus anshuiensis | reverse complement strand
TATTTTGTTAATTATAATTCAACATTTTTTATTAAATTACAACAAAAAAAATATATTACTATTGCATAGAAATATATTATTGTACAGTAAAATACAATAATAATGTTTATGGCTGTCTTAATTTTTTTGCTTTCAATCATTAAACCACAGAGCTTTTATTTTGGAGGAAAACCGCAGGGAGACATAAAATTTCACTTTTGTTGACAACAGATTTATAAATGATTCTCAAAACAAATTTGGGAAGATGGTTGCATGTGTAGTGTTTTCAAATGCATGTTTTACTTTGAAACAAGCGTTCCGAGCTGCTGAAAATACCGGATCATGAGTTGTTCCATGCATGAAAGAAATGTATTTGAAAATGCTTAGTAATTGTTTACTAATTCCCAATTTTGCAATTTCATTCATTTTATTTCTTAGGTCAGAAAATAAGGAAATCCGTATAAAAAAAGGAAATATCACATCCCTGTAGTTTCACTGTCTTTAACAAAATGGTTTAAGGCAATTACGATCAGACTTCAAAATAACTGCTCTAAGCAATATTCCAGTAATTACACATCCATAACCTGTACAGCGTGCCAAAACCAACTTTTAAAAAAACGTGTCAAGACTTCTGCATTCTGTTATGCTCTGTCAATTTGTGCAACTCAAAATGCGCTGAAAAAAATGACACTTTAGCAGTCACAATTCATAATCTCTCAACCTCCTTCCTCTTTTTTTCTCCATTTCCAGCCCTACACTTGTGCACTTGCTCTTACGACAGCTTTGTTGCCTCACTAGCTGGCCTATAGTCACATCACTCTCTCTTCTTTCTCACGCACAACACACTCTCTCTTTCACAGGCACACAGAGAGCATCACACTAATTTACTCTGGTGAATAAGTGACTGTCACAGATATCAACTGATGAATCAGCACTGAGCTGATCACCCACCAGCCACAAACAAACCCAGCTGCCTGATCACATGTACATTAACAGAATATTTTATATTACTAAACAACTCAAGCTTAACAGTACCTGTCATTTTGATAATTATTTTGTCTATTAGTTTATAATGCACTTACAATAAAAGCTGAGCAAAAAAGCATCCAGAATGGAAAACAATTAAGCGATAATGTACAGCCAGCCAGTCATTATTGCAAAATAAACCCCAACAGAGATCAGGACTCTAATGCAAAACGGTTTCTGTTCAGGGTGGAGTGTTTGGGAAAAATGATTGCAATTATATTAGTGGCACATAAATTACACACTTAATCATTCATATAAGCACTTAAAAGGGCCATTAAATGCTAAACTTCATTTTCTGAGATTTTAACAGAGGTGTTTGTGTTGCACATCATAGTGCATAGTGGATGTAGGCATACGTTATTCTTAACTGTAGGAGAAAACTAGTTAATTTTGAGCTTTGAGCTGTTTTTGCTTTATAAAGTCTCTGAGAGGTATAAATTCTCTTCTATAGACCTTGAGTCTCTGACACAGGATTCATCCACACTGTAAGTGTTACCGATCTTTACGGCTTCTTGGTGTAACCGATCAAACAGCTTAAATAAACACCGCAAAATAAACTACAAAAGTCATTAAAGGTGCACCAGCGTGTTCTTATATATTTTCAATGCAGAGTGCAAATGCAAACGGCTGTGCATCTACTTGTGCATTAAATTAGTGCTCTCACAGGATGTGTGCATTTATGTAATGTATGGTGAGCTTACAAAGCCATGTATAATATATATTCATTTTGTTCCTTGTAATAGTGAATTGCAGCATGCATTTGAGGGATAGACTTCCATTGTAAGTGCATTACTGTAAGCACAATTTACATGGGTTGTTGACAAACTTTTGACAGTATGCCAGTTAATATTCTGCATTTAGCCCACAATATTCCTTCACTCCTCTTGCTCTCATTCCAGCAGTTCAGGAACAGGCAGCTCTGTGTGCTCCACTTGAATGGTTTCTAGATCGTGACTGCTGGTCTATGAGGGGTATAATAGAGCAGATTATTAGTATGTAACCAGAAATTTTATTATAGTGCCATGTTGATAGCACGGGGGTGGACAATCCCAATCAAAAAGCCACTGCAACCATGGCAACAGGCTTGGGAAGAAACAGTGAAAGTGAAGAGCTAATAAAGACAGACCTGTTCAATACACACACAGGGTTACGGCAGCCACTGGCCAGTGTCAGAGCGCCTGATGTAACTGTGGCCTGCTGTCCCTAAATACCCTTCACATCATTGGTGGGATCTAAATTTAGCAGCATGTCATGCACTATATAAAAGAGTCTTTCAGCGACCACCATCATGGCTATCCATCATACATTCACTATGGCACAACAGACCACAATCCAGTTTCACTCAAGAATTTCTGAGCTGAAGGTAAAAAAAAATAAATAAAAATAAAAATAAAAATATAAATAAAAGTCACTTTGTAAAAAATATGCATCCATTTTATTTGCACAAACTAAATCGGCCCTGATTAGAATTGAGCAAATTCAGTGTGATATTTGCCGTACAAACGGTCTTATACAAAACTATAGAAGCTTTTTTTCTGCGGGATAAAAAAATAAAATAAATAAATTATTATAGAGTACAAAATATATATAGAGTACATTTTTTACATCTCGCAATTCTGACTTTTTTCTCCAAATTCTGAATTTACGTCTTGCAATTCTGACTTTTCTCATAACTCGTTTTTTTTGTTTCCGCTAATGAATACAAAATTTAAAAGGCAACTGCAAGTTAACATTTCACAATTCTGAGTTTATATCTCACAAAAAAAAAATCGGAATCATGAGATGAATTGTGAGAAAATAAGTCAGAATAGTAAGATAAAAAGTTGAGATTACCTTTTTTTTTTTTTATTCTGTGGTGAAAACAGGCTTCCAAACAAAAAAGAGCTGAGTTGCATTTGAAAAATGCAGCCATCATCATACATGGGCCATATTTAAGTGTGGAAGTAAGAAGGACTTTTGTAAATAAGATAAATTAAAAGAAAACCAACTGGGAAAAAGGCCTGAAATGCAAACACTGCTCAGTTTAGTTTTGGTAATTTGGTTTCAGTGCAGGAGATCTCTTTATTCCACTTCAACTGCTGAGACATGTAAACTGTTCATTGCTGCTTGTTTTATTATCTCCTCCAAGTAGGTTTTAGTATATTTTGCGAAGGACAATGAGCATATACAATTGTACAAACTTTGGCAACAACAGTTCAGTAAATACTTCCCTGACTCGTATCCTTAAATACAGACTGAAATCAATTCAAAAACACATTTTGAGTAGCTCTGGAAATAAAAAGCATAGTTGTGTTGAAAATCACACACTCACATTAACAACCGACTCCTTGAACTTGATGTGCAGGCGGTAGCTGGACATGGCGATGATGGCATCCTCTGCCCTGCCCACATACTTCGTATACTCTCCATGCAGCTCTGGGTAGGGCACCTACAACAGATCCAACAAACAATTTACTATTAGACCAATACAAGTATTTGATGATATTTAGAGTTGCATACAAAAAAAAGAACAAAAAAAAGAGGCATTTACAAAAACCCTTGATGTGTCTTCCTGTCAGAGGTGCTGAAAACAAAGGATCTGTTTTGAAACCTAAAGCTGCCTCACTTTCTACTTTAACTGATTTGAAATGCTCTTTATAGGCAGCAACTCTGTTAATAGTCAGTCATGTGTGTCACACACTTACTTACCATCTTGAATGGAAATTTTCACCGTGCTTGTTGCAATGCATTGTAAGTGATGCAGCCTAAGATTTTGGCCAAAACAAGATCATTTTGTTGCCTACTGTTTGTGACAGACTACACATCAGCATATTTATGATACCCATGTAAACAGTATAGTAGTTTTTAAAATAGACTAATTTTCCCCTCTTGGTTAGAATCGAATAATACTTGCATTAACGGTACCAATACATCCTAATGAACAACATTCATCTTGGCAGAGGTCTTGATCCCTGCTTACCTGAAGATCCTCATCGTCCAGGACAGGGGGCTTGCGAGGGAAGATCTGATTGGCCTGGATGCACTCCAGACTCTGCTGCCCCTCCTCCTCCTATCAAACAGAATATGGATAAGAAATGCACCGCATTATACTCTACTGACAATTATAATCAAGAATAATGTAACTAAAAATTGTAAAAACAACTACATATAGAATTTGGCAGGGAAATGTGCTTTCGTCATGAACATAAAATGCAATGAAATGTAAAAAAACAAAATCTTAATTGAGCTCAAATAGTACATTTTCTTAATGCAAAATATAATTTATATAAATATAAATAATTAAATAAAAGAATCAAAATGTATTCTTCTTTTTTATGATGTGACCCGAACACGTTTTCATTATTCACACCACATCACATAATTTATGTTCGGCTGCAATAATAGAAGAGTGTGAGAGGCTCTTTATCAAAGGCCAAACATTTGACATCACAAGTTAAAAATGTACAAATTCCTTTTCCAGTTTTATCACTCCCAGGGGCCAAAAGCCAAACTGTTATACGAATAAAACATTGTCCATGACTAAACCTCTGATTAAATTAGTGATTATCTAAGCTAAACTGGGGACAGTGTGGTCGAGGCATTTATTTAACCAATACCATTTTTGGCTGGGCTTCAGAGCGGCAAATCATTTGTAAAGGCACAGGGACACTCTGCCAGAATTACCTGCTCTGAAATCACTTCTGCTATTTATGATATAACAGGCACTCCTGTAACCGATACAGTAAGGCAGCTTTACAGAAGACTCTAAGGGCACTGGATTATAGTAAATACAGACGCTATATATGATGCACATGCAATCCAAGTGAAAGGTTTTGACACATCTACTAAATCAGAATAATAGTAAACAACTGAACGTATGGGAATTATGTACTAAACAAATGAAAACTGCATCCTTAATACACAACACTGTCTTATTTCCATTTCCTTTTCCATGGCAAGATCCTATTAGAGTTGTACCCTGCCTTCACCACGATCTGTATGAGGAGCTTCAGGACTCAGAGCAGCAGTGTGCAGGGCATAAGTCATTCCATTCACTTCTGTAGCTATTTATGATATAACAGGCACTCCTGTAACCGATACAGTAAGGCAGCTTTACAGAAGACTCTAAGGGCACTGGATTATAGTAAATACAGACGCTATATATGATGCACATGCAATCCAAGTGAAAGGTTTTGACACATCTACTAAATCAGAATAATAGTAAACAACTGAACGTATGGGAATTATGTACTAAACAAATGAAAACTGCATCCTTAATACACAACACTGTCTTATTTCCATTTCCTTTTCCATGGCAAGATCCTATTAGAGTTGTACCCTGCCTTCACCACGATCTGTATGAGGAGCTTCAGGACTCAGAGCAGCAGTGTGCAGGGCATAAGTCATTCCATTCACTTCTGTATGCAGGAATGAGAGGCTACGGCCCGCAGTAGCCTTGAGAGTTCAAATTGGCAGAGAATGTTTGGATTCTGTTTCCACAAATAGGAGAGACTCTGTGGGAGAGGGCAGCTGTGTCGCCATGTTGCCTAGCTCAAACACCAGAGTCCTCAAGACGGACTGATTGGTCTGGTTGTGCCATAAAATGCTGCCCAGTCAAAGACAAGAGTGTACTGGATGAGATATGCAAGGAGGTGTTGTGTTTATGTATAAACTAACTAACTCTATCTAACCTATCTATCCATCTATCTAGTTGTGTATAAACTCCCCAACCAACCAACAAACATTCTATCTATCTGTGTATAAACTAACCAACTAACCAACCAACGCTCTTTCTGCCTGCCTATCTGTCTGTCTATCTAGTTGTGTCTAAAATAACCAACCAACCAACTAATGTTCTATCTATCTGAGTGTGTATTAACTAACTAATGTTCTGTCTGTAGAGAAAAAGGATAATACAATTTGACTGGTATATAAGAAGTTAGTGAAGGTATATAAATTTGTCAGGTTGCATATCCTAGAAGGGTGTGTGTGTGTTTGCTGGATCAGCAGCATGGCTGTCTGTGTGTAGAGCTGACAATGGCCATCAGCACGGCTCAGTAAACACACTAGAGGGGCCGGTCCTGTGGCAGCCCATTGTGGGCACAGGCACAGAACCAGACAGAGAATTACAGGGCACAGACAGGCAGAATAGCAAACAAACAATAATGTGCATAACTCATTAGGAATGTGTAAACAAACACATCCATCAGCATTCGCGCTTAGACCGGAGGCATTCGTTAAACTGTCCGCAGACACTTCAGCAAACAAGAAAATGAGGTACAATTCACTAAACACAGACATAGACAGACTCAAACACGAATACCACAGTAAATGCTGCTTCCGTTAGAGCCCCTTAAAATGAAAGGTTCGTAATAAAGCTTAGTTTTTTAGTAAGTGTTTTTACCTCGAGTAAGGGGTGTTGTTAGTTATGACTTTAAGCAGAATGGCTAAAATCCCCTAACCATGGTAAAATCACTGTAATTCAGGACAATAAAAATGATACAATAAATAATTAAATGCATTAATAATTCATTCATTCATATTACAGACTGTAAGGCAGTTTCCTAGTTGCCAAGGAACTAACAGAAGGTGTAGTAATATAAAAATCAATTGCTGGTCACAGATGGTGCATCTAGACGCATCTGTCTTGATGCATCTCACAGTTGTGAACGTGTTTCATCCCATCAGAATTTGGAGCCGGAGCTGTTTTATAATGCAGCGCTCACTGATGACACTAGCACACATGTATCCATTCATCCCGTCTGTCTGTCTAAAGAGGGCATTGATCTGCGCTGAGACAGCAGTCAGGACGGGACTTTGACACTGTCTGAGCACCGTTCATTTCAGCTGATTAAAAGCCTGAGAAATCAATGAGCAGTTTCCGATTCAGCATTTGAACCGATGCCTGGGAGTCACGCGCAGGAAAGAGAAACGCTGTGTCCGAAATTGCCCCCTATACCCTTAAATATGGCACTATTTGGGGACAGTCATTATTAGTGGAGTTTCATTGCTCCCCTCTCCCCCTGCTCCCACTGGACTGCGTTCATATTATTTTATTTGTGTCTGAACTGCGGTTCGTTTGTGTCATCAAGCCAGCAGCTGTTTACCCCGTTTCTTAGCAATGACGATGCAAGAGAAGGCGGCAAAATGCGTAGCATTGCTCTCTTCACTTTTATATTACTGTTTTTGAACCGTTGGATTTGTTTCCAAAGCTTCAGTACATAACGGCACCATGTCTGTCTTACGAATGTACTGCAAATGCGCTAAAGAACACTGAAGGCGAACAGAAATGAGATATACAGCTCTCCGCTTGCAGCGCGTCAGGAAAGTGAGTGAAACGCACACACAAACACACATTTTTTCAAATAATGTGTCAATAATAGCGGCTCACTTCTGCGATTTGGTACAATTGCATTCATATCAGCAGAAAAACGTACCGGAGTTTGCTTGCACCGTACCCCAGACCACCCCTTTTAAGTGGATGCGGGTACGGTTCGCAGGTGTGCACCCAAGTTCGGAAGACAGCGTTCACATCATCCAAATGTATGGATTTGAAGTGCTAGTGTGAAAGCACCCTTAATGGACATTATCGAGTTCACTCATTCAATCCCACAATGCACAGCAAAAACGAGTGTACAACTGATGTATGCTCAATGGCTAGAGAATACCCATAATGCACTGTGAGAGTCACGCGGCAATGCGTCTCGCCAGAAGATAGCGCCCGCAGATGAATCATCCATCCATTCATTTTACAAAGCGCTCATCCACGGCATACAGCAAAATACGGCAATTTTCAGCGTAATACAATACAGGTAAAAATTCATAGTAAATTGATAATTAAATAGTTTAATTAGGTTTTATACATAATTTCCATGACAGAGTCAAGATAAATCGTTTCATCATACTACTGGAGCTGCCAATTTGCCAGTTTCAAATGATAATTAAACCGCAAACACAGACTATGCAAAAGTGGCAGTCCTTCTGCACTCAGTGTCCAAATTCCCTCACTCGTTTTCATTGACTCCTTCAAGTGAACTGTATTAGTGGCCAAATGTAAGGAATAGTGAAATGAGGGTATAGGGGGCGATTTTGGATTCAGCCAGAGACTTTGGAGGTGTTTGTTTACCATAGCCCCCGTGAAGGAGTGCGGGTGCAACACTGTCGTGTCTTCTACCACTCGTTCGCTCTCTCTTGCAGTCGTGAGTCTGTATGAAGAAGAAAAAACATTTAAAGAAGAAACAACTAGCAATTTTCAAAACTTTCCATTTCATTCGAATTAGGTTTGGATAATGCAGGAAATATTCACAATATATTCGCAGGCAATTTAAAGGGGTCATATGATGCGATTTCAATTTTTCCTTTCTCTTTGGAATGTTACAAGCTCTTGGTGCATAAAGAAGATCTGTAAAGTTGCAAAGATTAAAGTCTCAAATCCAAAGAGATATTCTTTATAAAAGTTAAGAGTCAACCACGACTACCTAAAACGGCTCGTTCTAACACGCCCCCACATATCTACGTCACTATGTGGAAATATTAGCTTAATGCCGCCCAAATGTGCACGCAAAGAAAGAAGACGTGGTTTCAGGAACAGCAGTAGTGTTGATGCAGCATGTCAGGGAGTCGCTGTGTTTCAGTGCGAAAGCAAAAGCACTTTATTTGGCCTTCCGGAAGTAGATGCAATTAGGAATCATTGGTTAAGATTTATTTACAACAGAACAGCACAACCCAGATGTTCGAATTCGTGCAACGCATTTTATGGACGACAGTTTTTTGAACCTAGAAGAGTACAAGGCTGGCTGTGCACAAAGGCTATTTCAAACATTTTTTTTAAAAGGGTCAATTCCGACTTACCTACATCTTGGATGCCCTGGGGGTAAGCAGATAAACATCAAATTTTCATTTTTGGATGAACTATCCCTTTAACCGCGTTCTTGTGTACTGCATCATCACTGTGTCTGTCACGCGACTCTGGACTCTGGATTATGGTAAGGGGCGTTACATTTCCAACACTGGGTTGCTTAGTTGGGGACACTTCATTTCCAGCGATACCGTTGACTTGATTGCAAAGATACTATTTAAACTGAGCTGGATGTTGACATCACTGAATTCAATGATGAACTGTCTTTAACTGAAAAATTTGTGTTTACTATTGTCATTTTGCATTATTGACACTATTTTCGGTGTTCGGCCAATCACAATGCACATGGTCAGCTGGCCAATCAGAGCAGACTGCGCTTGTCGGAAGGAGGGACTTTCTAGAAAACGAAGCGTTTGAGAGAGGCGGGGCATAGAGGACCTACAATAATGTACAGTATTTGAAATATAATGTGTTTTTTGAACATTAAAGCATGCCAACATATTCTGTTATACCAAATACACAAAATAATGATCTTTAAAATACTGTGAATAATATCACAATGATTTGAATTTACTTTTAATTAGCCTACTACTTTCCTAAATAACAATGTCATATAATTAGTTTCTTAATCAGTTTAAAACTTCATGAAATGCTCAAAGTCTCCATATGACCTTTTTTATGTGTTAATGTGGGTAAATTTTTTCACATAGGTAATTTTTTTTAATATATATATTTATTTACAACTTATGGTGGTGCATATTAAAGAATGGGATTAGGCTAATTATTAGGGCTGTGTATCACCAGCAAAGTCACGATACATGCACGTCTGTGCCAGCATTTATGTGAAACAGAAGCAGTTTGGTGCAGTCACACACACAGATCACGTTGCGGCCGAATTCAGACATTCAGGAACAAACTTTTTAGTGCTGCCTCGCAGTTTTATCAACTAAATAGCTTAATCGCTCAAGAGCTACATTATCTTTCTCAACAAGGAGCTGGTAGCATCATTGTTTCTAAAGGAATTAAAGCCACAGCTTTACTGTTAATAGAGAAACGCGGCAAAACGGTGGTAATTCATACATAGACAGCCTCTCTCCTTCTCTCTCTCATAAATGAACACTCGATGAATTACAATTTTCTGAGAATAGAATATTGAAGTGGAGATCGTGAAGTGGAGAATATTAAACTGCAAGCTAAGCGGTGTTTTCAGAAAGCAAGCGCGTTTATCACAGTGGAGAGAGAGAGAGCGCGTGCACGTTTGCCAGGTTGACAAAGATAAGTAGCAGACTTAGCAGGTATTTCCGTATTGCGCAAGTGTAAAGCTCTGTTTCGGGGATTACGTCTCTTTATATCAGGCAACCCAGTTGTGTTCTTCTGCGGCCAGATAAAACCTTGTTGTAGCCTATATATGCTCTATTCATTCTTTTTTAGAAACCTCGCACTTTTCTACTCAATTTTAAACGTTGTAAAATTTTAAACAAATTAAGCGCGGTCCACTGCTGCACACGTGCCACAATATCGATACAGGGCCAGCTGTATCGATACTCGTATCGTCAAATCTCTGTGACGATACATCGTTGTATCGATATTTTGAACACAGCACTACTAATTATTATTCTTTCTTGTGGTCATTTACAGAAAAACAGCTTGGAAAACATGCTAGAATTATTTTCACTTGATTTTTAGACTGTATTTTACTCCTTGCCCTACAAATTTTTAATTTACCAAGCAATAATGGTTGACATGGTGGTTTCTCAAAATAGGAAAAAAAAAGTCATTCCAGTATAAATACATAAAAATCGAGATACATATTAAACATAGGAAAAATGCAAAAAATATTCACCCAGTCCTAATTCACACACATGTACTTAGATCTTACCAAACTCCTAACAGCAGTGAGGTGAGGTTTGTTTTGGATGTTCCCACACTGCTGGCGTCACTCAGTGTTATGACATTGAAACCTGTGGAGAGAGATGAGAAAAAAATTAGACCACAGTTTTTCAAGCCATAACTCTCCATTCCAAACATTGCATAACATCTCTGACAATACTGTTTTTCACACTTTGGTAAATATAGCCGTCATGGTGCTGATGGCAATCTGTGGGCAAAGGCGGGCAGAGCCGTTCATGAATGCTTGTGTGGTGAATTCAAATCACTGACGCATATGGTTGGATCGGGTTTTATGAAAAGAGGCCACAATGTACACAGCCATTCATCTCATTTGTCATCATACTCATCAGCTAACTGGTGATTAGAGCACTAGCATATGGATGATCTCAAAACTACAGATATGAACTAAATGCCACAAAACTTGTAACATTAAAGTTAGCTTGGAAGAAAACAAGCAACATTCTGTAATAAATGCAATTTACACACCTAAAATTCAAATGAGAAACACCGTATCATTAGTTTCTCTTCTTTGGAACTGTACCAACCCTCAAAACCAACCGGTTTTTATTTTTCTTCCAATGAAAGCTCTGCTAACTAAAGATGCATAAAGAATGAGATGACAATTCCACAGAAGATAACAAAACCCAAGTTGTCAAAGACTAAACAGAGCAGAATTACACCATGTCATGGATGGGAGGATTTCAGTGACCCCGTGTGTCTCCTGAGAGTCATATGTGAGTGAGTTCGGTTGGTTCATGGCTAAAGGACAACAGCGTCCCTATGCAAAAACGTTCAAACACATGCTTCCAGAGAAGGCCACACTGACGCCATCTGGAAACTACTGATAAAACATATCTCTAACAAGAAAACACTCATGTTTACTACAGCTGAGGAGTCTGTCTTCAATCTGATTGGCCATTTTAGTGTCTTGCAACTGTACTGCAGTCTCACGACCTGAACAAATGACAGTGCAATGTGGTACATGAAAACTGTTCAACATGCAAAAGTAGTTTTATGCAGTGGCAGACCATTTCCATACTGGCCCAGATCCAAAAGCATTGTTTCAGGTAGAAGGTTCTCCTTATTTCACATGACAGGCCTCATATCTGTATTGGGTATTCAGAAACACCGGCTTTCTAGAGAATTCTCCCCTTCCATTGAGGTCAACTGACTGCAGGTGGACAGAAGAATCATTCAGTGTTTTTTCTGTCCATCCCAGATGTCACTTTTACTGTCCTGAAGGTCTATCAGCATTGTGTGTTCTCATTCCTAAACCACCACTGGGACTGATTCTGTTTCATTTTACTAAAACAACCACCTTACGCACCATTAATGCAAAATACGCACCTTACTGTCCAATTTTAATGTCATAGGGCACATTCATGATGATGCAAGCTTATGTTTGACTTTTTTAAATTTATTTTTACTTGCAACAATTCAAATCATGCCACTTTCTAAAAATTTGTTATAATGGATGGAGACATTTATCATTAAGCTGGAATAGTCATATTGTGATTTTTTGCATGCATCCTGAAAGGAAATAATAGAAACTAGAAAAACTAGAAAATAACAGAAACTAGAAAAATTATGTGATTTAAAGGGGTCATATGATGTGATTTCAATTTTTTCTTTTTCTTTGGAGTGTTACAAGCTCTTGGTGCATAAAGAAGATCTGTAAAGTTGCAAAGACTAAAGTCTCAAATCCAAAGAGCAAATCATAGCACGTCAGCTGTCTTAACCGCGGCTTGTGTACTGCATCATCACCGTGTCTGTCACGCGACTCTGTTGCCCTTTCGGGCTTGAACTGATGGTAAAACTAACGACATTATTAACTGTCTTGATATTTACTTTGAAAGCTGAAGCTCGCGATAATGGTAAGGTACATTTCCGACGCGTGCTTGTGGTGTTCGGCCAATCACAATGCACTGGGTCAGCTGGCCAATCAAAGCAGACTGCGCTTGTCAAAGGAGGGGGCTTTGTTGAAAACGACGTGTTTGAGAGAGGCGGGGCATAGAGGACCTACAATAATGTACAGTATTTGAAAAATAATGTGTTTTTTGAACATTAAAGCATGTCAACATATTCTTGTACACCAAATACACAAAATAATGATCTTTAAAATAGCATCATATAACCCCTTTAAGTGCCATTGTTTTGTGATACACAGGCTTTTTATCTCATCATATTTCAAATTCAAAACTCATATTAACTTTCATTAAATTATTTCATTTGCTGTGGTTCTGGAGATCCAGAGGTGATGGGGAAAAAAACAAAAGTTCAATTTTTTTTCTCGATACTGAAATATCTAAAATATTTTCAATATTTTTTTTCTTACAGTTTTGATACAGCAAAACTAGCTGCTCTTTCTCGCTCTCTCTTCTCACTGACAGCAAGTTCAAGCACACAGCAGTGTAATGAGAAGCATTTATCAATAGGTTGTCTAACAAAATACACATTTAATAACATTTTACTCCAAATTCACTTCATAATTTCAGTTGAGTGTTTGAAATAACTACATTTTGTGATCTGATGTGGCTCCTTATCATAAAATTTGGCTGAAAATATACTATTTTATATTATTATTACATGGCTCTCTGGAATACTCTCTGAAATACTTTTCAAAATATCAATTTTTTATGATATCGCATCGACAACACTAGTTACAAAAAATATTTGGACACTTGAAATGTCTGAATGAATACATAATGATTTTACATTGTGAAAATGCTAGTAGAACATGTCCATATTTTGCTAAGACACCTGCGTTAAATTGAGGAGACTTCATTCATCCACTAAAAATCATCACAACACCAGCTGATTCAAAGACAAAAATGATGAAGAAAACTGAAGCTGAGAGAAAGCTTCTGCAGGGTTTGAGCACAGGGGACTTGATCTAATGGAAGGCATTTTGAAATATGGCGTAATTGTCCAAATACTTTGTGGGTTTGCTGTGCTCTAAACAAACAGCAAGAACAGATGTTTATCATTATGAGTTCAATCATAAACTCAACCACCCGCCCTCCTGTCACTCAGGTTACTATTGATCGGCCCACGACACGCAGTCAGTGACGTGTAAACACACAATCATTGAGGTTTTATCTACTGCTGCGTTTAGATGCCAGGCATTTGCGCTCATTCAGCAGGTTGAGTTGACTTTTAACCAGATGCATTTCATTCCAAAGTCACACCATGTGTCAGATTCAAACCACATGAGAAACCCAACACCAAAACACAGCCGAAGAGCCAAAGGATCGTCTAGCAGCACCACGCGGATCTGACAGAAACACAACAAATCCAACACACGCCTCTCTTCAGCGAAATCAAGGCAACCACACATTCCCTCAAAAATACCTTAGTTACTGCAGTGAAACTATGGTAACTCGGTATGGAGTGCGAGAGTTGGGCTCCTGAAGTAAAAATACAATTGATTTTCTCTATTGGGGAATTGGTCTTGAACGATAACTTAAAAATCTTTAAAGAAAGACATTCTGTGTATATGAGGTTGTTAATCAATGGCATATGTTTTTGTTGAAGCCATCAGTTTGCATTATTTCAACATATTTTTTTAATAATCATGTTCAACAGTGGAATTCCTGGTGAAAAAACTGACATTACCCATGATTCCGCAGAAAAATATCAACCAATCAGAGAATCACGACAAGTAAATCACGCCAAACACTTTAGTGCCCGTCCACTCCCATTAAGCACTGTGAATGACGTATTTGAGAGTGTAGTGACATCATTAATTCAATCGTTTTATATTTCTCTATTGTTTTTAATGTCATTCGCAGTGCTTCATGGGGTTATAGTTCTTTCCCTCAAGCTGTTAAAGGGACAGTTCAAACTTGTATGAGTTTCTCTCTTCTGTTGAACACAAAAGAAGATATTTTGAAGAATGCTGGAAACCAAACAGTTGACGGTAGCCATTGACTTCCACAGTATTTTTTCCATACTATGGAATAGGGCTGCACGATTAATCGAATGCGATTGTCATGCGCATTTTGTACTTATCTAAAAATTCTGTCTTTAATTTTTGCCATTCTGCATTTGTATCTCACAATTATGACTTTCCCCCTCATTTTATCTCACAATTATGACATTATAGTCAGAATTCAAATTTTATATCTCGCAGTTATGCCCTTTTTCTCAGAATTAAGAGAATTCTTCTTCTTTTTTTATAACATTATGTATTATATGTTATATATAATCGGTACATATGTATGTGATTAAAAGACATATGACATTTATTTGTCCTCTCTTTAACAACCAAAGCTTTAAGTGCTCTGCCATAAGGTCATAGGAAACACACCAGAACGCTACAGGAAATTGGATGGAGGAAAAAAATGACTATTACCTACCCAGGCTTTCAGCGCATAAGAGGAACAACCAGAGTTTTGCCTCCCCCTTGTGTTAGTATTCAGAGCCTCATTTACACACACACACTGCAAACACACACACGCACAAAATTAGAACCAACAATTACGTTTTCAAGTCTGACAGTTTTTTAATTCTTTAATTGAGGCTGTTTAATTACTAATATTTGAATAAACAAAAAGGCTCTGGGATAATTCTAATACAAACACACTCAAGCACCAGAGATATTAAAGTAATCTTGTTTAGGCCGAGTTACTTATGACCTCTAATTAGACTGGAATGGCACTTTCCACAAATAAGGTACAAAGCAGCCTGAAACACTTAACAAAACCCCCCCCTTTTCAGCAGTGTTTGTGAAAGGAGGGCCTTCGCCTTCATAAAATGATGATCATCATCCTCAGGATGTCAAACTACATTTTAAATGAGCTGTTTTATGTTGTTTATTTTACACAAGGTGTTCAGGGACCAGGGTTACTATAGTTAAACTAAAACTAAAAGCATTTAAAAAAAAAAACATTTTCAATACTTGAAATAAAAGAAACATTAACTGAAAAAATAAATAAACTAGTTGCAAAGGCAACATTTCTCATTTTAATTTAGTTTACCTACTAAAATAAAAACTGTATAGACAAATAAATAAAAAAAATACTAAAATGCACAAAAAAATTGATAAAACTTTAAATTAAATTGAAAACAGAAAAAAATTTAAAAAAAAGATTCTAAAATATGAATAAAACTATAGCAGTATTTCAATGATCCTAAAATAACACTGTCTGAGACATATTAATACAAATATATTTTTTTGAAAATTATTTGGTAACAGGGATGGGAAACAGCTAACATTATCTTTTTTTTTTCAATTAAAGTCATTAAAATGACTTTAATTGAATTTCATTCCAACAGATTTCAATAGTAGATTTACAAGTGTCAAAATTGATATTTTTGCATGAGTTTGAGGTGGGACATTTTAAGGGTATGAAATGTTTTAATGATCTAATAGGTTAATTTTCTATGAGATAATTCGTCACCAATGTAATAATTCGATGCATTTGTGCCACTAAGAAAAGTCAAAGTGTACCATATTTGTGGAAAGTACACAGTATCCTCCATTATAACCTGCAGGAAGTAAAACTTTGTGTAAGTGCTGATTTCTTGAACAAAAAAAATACAATAAACACTCAAACATTCACAGTCCTTGCAAATAAAAAGGCATGCAAAATTCAAATGTTAAAAACAAAACAGAGTAAATGAAAGCAGTTTAGAATGGCCAAAAAATCTGTTGTCATCAGAGATTTTTATTACATGAACTGTAACATGGGAGATAAAAAAACAAGTAGTCGTTGTTGTTTCACTTGAATCAGCAGTAATGGTTTCTGACGGCATCAGTCACAAGCGTTCAGATGAGATGCATTCAGCTTTTCTTGAACTTTTGCTTATAGTACATGAGATTCTTACTTCCAATTGATCAGATATACAAATCGCATGATCCATCAGATTTACGCTTCGTCGAGAACACTGAAACAAAAGCAAACGACGGTCAGGAACAGTAAACGCTGACCAGTGGTGTGACCTGACAGGTTTTGTAAAGCTTAGTGCTTCACTGAAAGATACGCATGACAATCGCAGCTTCTGTCGAATCACGATCTCGATTCCATTTCGATTTATCGTGCAGCCCTACTATGGAAGTCAAAATCTACCATTTGTTTGAACAGAATATTTATTTTTTGGGTGAACTATCCCTTTAAATATTTTTGTCAGATTTTCAAACGCTTTTTTGCTTCAAATCAAAGTTTGTAATATTGCGATTCTCCTCGTAGCTGGTTGGTCTGGCTCATGGCTTATAACTCTTAAAGGAATACTTTTTAAAGATCTCTATGGCAAAAATGAAAGGGAAAAATAAAACCGGAACCAAAGCTGCTGAAAAAGTTGCACTCATTCTGAAAGCCTCTTATTTTACAATGCTTGAAGAGAATCCCATTATTTAGGAACAGTCACCATGGTAATAACTATTCTGAGTTATTGTTGTTTCTACAGTAAAACTGTCTAAAAATATTCTAAATGTATCTTGCATTGTTTGAATGAGACATGATTTATTAAATAAGTATTATTAATGTATTACACTTAAACACTGAGCTTTACTGCCATGATGCCATGTTAATCACAGTCTTCACCAAAATATTGTAGTTATTTCAGTTATTGTTCCAACTGTTAAATCATAATAATTACAGGATCTCCTCCAAAACGCAAAGAAGCTTCCAGAACATATACTGTAGTAACAATAACTATGGTAACTGTTATTATGTTGGTAACATGGCAGCTAATGCTACAAAAGTACGCCCAACTTGATATTATACACCAGTCATAAAAATGAATCCAAAATGATGCATTAAGATTTTTGTAAGCATTACTTTTACCATGGCGCCCATAGTTTAGATTCAAATACTACAGTGAGTGTTTTCTTATTTATAACAACCGTGGTGAATACCGCGAAATGTCAGTTTTATTGTTGTAGCAACAGGGTAAACCTGGTTACCATAGCAAACTGTTGTAAGGGGCTCGCGTTCGATCTGTCAGTCAGACGCGCGGCGGTTGTAATAAAGACTGACTAACCGACAAAAACTGAGTATCAAGGCCGCGTTTCTTCCTCTGCCATGGGTCAAGCTTATATCAAACCATCTGAATAGCACCAGGCTCTAAACCGCGCTGGTATTTTACCGCTCATATGAAGCATTTTAGACATTTCTCCTCAGCCAAGGCCCGTTTCGGCGTCTGTTGTTGTTGTTGTTGTTGCGAGCGGAGGGCGGACCCCTCAGATAAGGCCTCAAAAGGGCCGAAATACAAACGCATCCAGCTCGAAAAGCACTCAGCTCACTCACCTGAGGGCAGCCTGCGAGGCAGAGCGGGTGTACGCCTTCTTCCGAGCCGCAGGAGAGAAGATTAACGACGAACAAATCGACAAATCGCACCTCGTAGCCATTTGCAGAATCGACCCGTCCCACTGTGGAGTGTGGAATCCCGTCGTCATCGCAGTTACCACGACGTCGGGACGTCACGACGCAGATTGCGTCGACACGTTCGAACGTGTGGGGGAGGGGTGGATCTTCTTCTTCTTCTTGAAATTTTATTGGCGGTTGACAAACAACAAAATGGTGTATTTCCGCCACCAACTGGTATGGAGTGTGGATAAAAAAAGTGACTTACTTCCTTCCCCCTTTTTAACATTTTTTTAATTCTCTCCCACAAAGTTATTTTGTTATTTTTACATCTTAAAAAGAGTTATTTTAAGGAACTGACCGACCTTTTTTCTCCTTATCCCATTGTTTTTGCCACCTTCCCTTCAGTCTTTTCTTAATACTACTCTTGATTTCATTCTTACTTAGATTAACAATTAAGTTAATGTCGTTGTTTTTAACTGCTTCTTTTGCTTCTTTATCTGCAGTTTCATTTCCTTGCATGAGGGGTGGATCTGTAAACATTAACAAGCTTTGAAGTGGATCCCGTAACCCACTGTTGGCGCCAGTGAATGCGTAAGTATATGAATAAATAAATATTTACAGATAGTGGAGATGGGAATTTGACATAAAAACAATGTAAACAATATCAAATTGACTGTAACTGAAAGTGAATTAAAGGAAACAATTTAAAGTTGATTTGAATTTGAAAGGGGAGACGGCTGTCTTCTTTTTTTTTACTCCATGTTCAGGTTTATTTAGTATGGCTTGTTTCCGTCACGGGATTTAAAACAATAATAAAATAAAAAAATATTTTTTTATTTATTTTTTTTTAGATATAAAAACAAGTATATATATATATATATACTTGTTTTTATATCTAAAAAAAAATAAATAAAATCTGTTGTCATCAGAGATTTTTATTACATGAACTGTAACATGGGAGATAAAAAAACAAGTAGTCGTTGTTGTTTCACTTGAATCAGCAGTAATGGTTTCTGACGGCATCAGTCACAAGCGTTCAGATGAGATGCATTCAGCTTTTCTTGAACTTTTGCTTATAGTACATGAGATTCTTACTTCCAATTGATCAGATATACAAATCGCATGATCCATCAGATTTACGCTTCGTCGAGAACACTGAAACAAAAGCAAACGACGGTCAGGAACAGTAAACGCTGACCAGTGGTGTGACCTGACAGGTTTTGTAAAGCTTAGAGAAGCAAGTCTACCCTGAGAGAAGTTTCTAGAACATGGGCAAGCTTGCCAGACCCCCTCTGGCTCTATGTGTTTGGTTAATATAACTGTACACTCTATTAAATATCATCAGCACGCTAGTGTCAAGGACCTAAGATATATCCCTTTCAGTAAATGTGTAATATTTATATATATATATTTACATATGTTTTAAGATCTGATCCTCGTATGTGCAAGTGTTCTTTTCTAACAACCTCAGTGAGACATGAAGGCAAAGACTTGTGGAACACAAATGCAGAAGAATTCACGATTTTCTAAGTGCTGCGTGTATTTTTCTGGTGTGGTACTGAGGAGCTGCAAATATCCAGTATAAAATATGATACAGTAGGAAAGGAACATCAGTGTTTTCAAATAGCATAAATAAAAAAACAGCATTTCAATCGATCAACAGCAGCAAAAACACACCAATGAAGAACATCCGGACTGATCGAACACATCTTTTCAGCAGAGCTTTGACGCATTATGTGATTTCAGATGCTTCGTGAGAGAGTCGTACAAAACAAACAGGCCGTTCTGCTCGGGAAACAGTGTTTGTTTTGCTTTGGTCATTGTGTTCAAATTTCACTTGCGTTTCGTGGACGAGCATCTGCTTCTGATTTAGTATTATTCAGTACTGGACCTGAAACAGACTCTACGCAAGCATGTGAATGCAATGTTTCCATCAACGTAATTTACTGATGCAACAGAAGGGCATAAGCAGCATTTGCGCAAACTATCTGCCAGTTTACTCTTCCATGTCAACCATAATCTGTTGTTTCACCATGACAGAAGAGAATCTTGCTGGTCAAGTTAAATTTAGCTATAGGTTCAAGTTAGTTGTTTACAGCAACCTGAATATCACACTTGATTAAATGGCGCAGGAGGCCGGGAACCACTAGAGGGCCTCAGCAAACTTCCAGGAGGAATGTTATTATTTAAAAAAATTATAGAATATTATTAATACAAAAATGACTATTATTAAAAATTATAAAATGTTACAAATCAGTTTGTTTGCAGTTTCTGTTATGGTTCTGGAGGAAATGTCTTACTTTATATTGCACTGCAAAAGTTATTTTCTTACTCAGCATTTTCGTCTAGTTTTCAAGTAGAAATAGTCTTGTTTGCTAAAACATTAATTAAAAGTAAGTGACTTTGTGCTTAAAACAAGAAAAAAAAAACTGTCAATCGATAATAAAAATGAACCTGTTTTCCCTTTGAGTTTATTTATTCCCTCCATGTTTAGTATTTGATTGTTTTTCTTGTTTTAAGCAGAAACTCATTTAATTTTGATGATTCTTTCTGAAAACAAGACTTAATATCTTGTAATTTTGCATATCAAGTAAATGCATCTTGATTTAAGGATTTTCAGATGCTTGTACTAGAAAACAAGACAAAAATACTGAGTAAGATCATCATTTTTTGCAGTGAAGGAAACTCTATCGCCCCCTTGAGTACTGCAGCTTTAAAGGTGGGGTAAGTGATTTCTGATAGCCAATGTTGACATTTGAAATCACCAAAACAACCACGCCCCTACCCCCAAAAAGGTCTCGCCCCTATTTTGATAGCTCCGCCCCACACATACGTACAAAACCCAGGCAACGATTAGTTCTGTGAAACAAAGGCAACGATTAGTTCTGTGAAACAAAGGCAACGATTAGTTCTGTGAAACAAAGCAA
>NW_015546068.1:573369-589052 GCF_001515605.1 Sinocyclocheilus anshuiensis | reverse complement strand
TTGTCGCATCCAGTGTACTAGACAGACTTTAGCTGTTGCGGTGCATGTCTTCTGCTCCTTGAGTTCTCTCCAGCGCTGGAAAGCTGATCTGATATTTACACGGGTCCTACTTCTTGCCTTAAGCCTTCTTTTGTTCTGCAGACGTTTTCTTCTTTTGTTTTTTATCCGCCATCTCTAAGTAGAACACATTTGATGATTTTTAACTCAAACCGTTGCAGTCTGTCATATAATGGAAGTGAATGGGAATCACGGCTTTGAGTCAAAAGAATATACACAAACAAAACCAAATTAAACCCTGCGGCTCGTGACGATACATTGATGTATAAAGACACGAAACGATCGGTCTGTGCAAGAAACTGAACAGTATTTGTACTGTTTTTTAACCTCTGATTCACCGCAATGTCCGAACTGTCCTGAGCGCGTTCTCAACAGCCGGTGCGTGACGTGTCTTCTTCTTCTTGTTTGCTTTACGGCAGATCGCAGACTTATAAGTGCATTACCGCCACCTATCGCTCAAATGGACCATTGACACTCTATCTACAATCTCAATTAGGAGTCTCATCTGATGTCCAGTATGTCATATTTCAATTTTAAGTGCATTTATTTTCAACTCCCTGCTAAAATATGTCTTAATAATTATAAAATGACCTGAACATAAAGTGTCACACCACCATAGTCCTTCTCCACTGGAACCGTCCTCATGTAGGAGGAGCAGACTTCATGTTGTTCCATTCAGAAGGAGGCGGCTGGAGGAAGTTTGCAGTGACACATGAGTCATGACTCAACACAGACGGATAGATGGATGAAGAATGAGAAGACGAGTATGGCATGTTTCTGGCCACCCGAGACCACGACTGCATCACTGATCAATTTAAAACATATGCATGCTAACAATTCCCCGTGAAAACCCGTCCCACCCCACCAGTCGGTGGTCTTTGAGGCTTAAATTATATCCAAACCTCTGGGCCAAAAAGTATGTTTCAGACATTGGAGGTTACAGGAGGTGCACTGGCCCATGTGTGTTTGTGTGAGACCAGCTCGTCGAGGTACATGTGCGATGAATTATTGAGGATTTGCCCTGCAAACTGTTTCTTACTCAGTATTTTTGTCTTGTTTTTCATTAAAAATCTTTACAAAAATCTTAAATCAAGATACATTTACTTGAGCAGCAAAATGACTTAAGATATGACGTCACTGACAGATATTTGAAGAACAAATATCTGTCAGTGGGGTAAGAAAAATAAACTTAATTCAAAGGGAAAAAGAGTATTTTTCTTAGCCCACTGACAGATTTTTTTTTTTAGGAAAAAAAAAAACTAATTTTGATTAATGTTTAAATTGAGAAGCAAACAGATTTAAGATATTAGGCCTTGTTTTATGAAAAAACATTTTTTTAAGTGAGTTTATGCTTAAAACAAGAATAATATCTGTCAGTGGGTTAAGAAAAATAAACTTAATTCAAAAGGAACATTTTTTTTATTAGCACACTGACATATTTTGTCTTGTTTTAAGCATAAACTTATTTAATTTTGATGATTTTTTAATGATAATTAAAAAAAAAATCTCAATTTAAGTATGTTTAAACAAGACTGATTAATTGATACATTTTTCACTTGAGTTAGTTTATGCTTAAAACAAGAAAAAATCTGCCAACGGGGTAAGAAAAATAATTTTTTCAAATATTTACATCAAAGGCAAAACAAGATTTTCTTATCTCACTGATAAATATTTATCTTGTTTTAAGTAAAAACTCACTTAATTTTGATTAATGTTTCAAATGATAAGCAAAATGACTTAAGATATTAAGCCTTGTTTTCTGAGAAAAAAAGAAAACATAAAAATTGAGTTTATGCTTAAAACAAACAAAAAACAAATCTGCCAACGGGGTAAGAAAAATGACTTAAAACAAGATTTAACGCAAGATTATTTTTCTTATTTCAGTGACAGATATTTTTTCTTGTTTTAAGCAAAAAATCACTTAATTTTGATCAATTTTCTCAGAAAATGTCTTTTTGCTTCTCAAGTAAATGCATCTTGATTTAAGAATATTTAGATATTTGTACTAAAAAATGGCAAAAAAAACTGAGTAAGAAAATTATTTTTTTGCAGTGTGTAAACTGTGCACAAGAGCCCTGGTGTAAAACCTCAAAGTATCCAACCAAAAAAATAAAATAAAATCAAATAAAACATGACACGTTCACGAAATCAAAAATGCATCTACCGTCGTAGCGACTTTTTTACATTTCCTTTTTTCTTGTTTTTGCCGTTTTTCTCTTTTTATAGTATCGCTCAAGTATATCACAGGTTACTATCTAGAGAGGAAATAGAAGGTAAATTATGTTCCATGCTACATCTTGTTCAGAGAAGGCTATTGCAGACGATTTCTACATCACACACAATCACACGTTGTACGCTTGTATAACAAAAGATCCAAAACATGTCACCAAGAAACTAAATACATATGCATTGTTCACTATTTAGAGTCTTTTAGGACTATCCCTCGGTCAACGTGAAGCTGCCGCACGTCACTTGACTTCGCTGTCCTGTCTTACAGACAAAAGTTGAAAAACTGCTATTCAAAAATTAGCAAATTTGGTCATTGTCTCTCTCTTTTTTTGTTTTTAAATAAGTAGTGCTTTTTGATGGCTTAAGACAGAGGTCTTTTATTTCATAATCTCACCCAGTGGCAATCTACAAGACGTCAGTGTGCATTTCATGACACCGCTACGTTACCTCTCCTCGAAACCAGCTAGTGCTGTGACGTAGAATCCAAAGTGACTTTATCAAAATACCTAAAATGTGTTTATAAATATCTGACGCTTACGATCTTCTTAAAGAGCGTGAATCTCTAGAACTCCCACTCGAGCGTTTCCTCGCGGTTGGCGGCCCGTTCCAGGCGATGGATGATGTTGTTGAGGTTGGCCATCTTCTCGTTGCGTCTCTGAGTGCTTTTGTTGAGTTTGGAGTTGAGCGAGGGCGAGCTCGGCGGGTGATGATGGCTCGGGGCCGGCGGGTTGGGTGGCGACGGGGAGATGGGGGCGGAAGAGGATGGGACGGGGGACACGGACATCATGAGGCCAGGCGAGGACGCGGCGGAGGGCGAGTTGAGCGACACCTCCAGGCTGCTCCGGGACGGTTCGGACAAAGCCTTGAAGCTGACGGGATCCTCGGGCGACTTCTCCAGCTCCTCGTCCTCATGGCTGTTCCTCTGCGGCTCCTCGTCTTTGACGCCCAGCGAGCGGTGCGGGGGCGTTTCCGGGTCGCTTTTGAGCTGGGCAAACTGGACGGCGATGGAGAAGCACTTGGCCTGCCGCAGACGGAGCTCCTCGTCTTCATCCGGCTCACTGGTCTCCTGTTTGACAGCGAAGCGGCGCGGGGCGGCGCTCAGAGGGCGGCTGTGAACGGCCGAGGGCTGCTTCCTGTCGTCGCGGTCGGATGCGGGGCTGTGGGATGTCAGCGGGGAGTAGTTGTTGTGCTCAGCGTCAGTGTCATTGTCTTGGAGACCCTGCATCAGGACCTCTCGCCGCATACGGGACCTGTTGAAAGGATGATGATGAAACAGAGGAAATACATTTACTGTTTTTATTTTTAACTGTATGCTATATTGGTGTCACACATGATCAGTCAGTGTTGTTATTGTTAACTTTAAAAACTTAAAAACATTCAGTAATTGAAATAAAGTTGAAATAAAATTCTATATAAATATTAGATGCAAAAAATTAAAGAAAGAAATTTTGTCTTGGAAATTTGTATCTGAAATAAATAAGTGGAAATGCTAAAATTATTAAAAATGAAATAAAAATTAATTAACCCTTTAACTGTCACCGTCCCACCTGTGGGACGATTGGCGCTCTTTTTCATCACATATTTTAGTAGTCATCATATATCATTTGAAAGCTTAAAACCTTAAAATTCATCCTGTGGAAACTATTTTGAAATCGTAGATTGTGTTACCATGGAAATGGTACTTTAAATCTTTTGGTGGTCTCCTCCCCCTTAGCAGGCGGGGTCAAATGTCATATTACAAAATGTATTACGGTCTTTTACAATCCAAACTTATTATAATCTTGACAAAACACATATCGTTGGAAAGGTCTGAGTCTCACGATTCCATATGTGGTGATATATTTTGTGATAGAAGTCAAATTAACAGAGACATTTAGACATTTGGGGCAGAAAAAAATGCATTAAAAAAAATTCCCTGGAGTTTGGGTGTCACCCGGTGGCTGTTTGTGGTATAACGCCCTAAATGAAATCTCACAGGAACCTCAATTTTTTTATATCAACTTCAAATTTGGAACATAACTTATTTAGACACAAGGCTTTAATTTTATAGCAATTTTAGAGTAAAACCTGTTATGAAAAATATTTATTTTATATAAAATTAAAAAAATAGTAGTGCGTTTTCTTTACAGTAAATTTAAACTTCTATAATTTTTGGATACTTTCATATTTTGAAATAATTTCACTTCTGCAATAATTTTGTGATTGTGATTCAAAAGCGTTTGGATAGTGCACTTTCACGTCTATGTTCAAAAATGGCTGGTGAGAGTTAAAGGGTTTTTAAAAATATACAGAAATATTTAAATTAAAAAGACAAAAAAATTTGAAAAGCACATAACAAATTTACTAGAACTAAGATTAAAAATAAAACTGAAAATATCAAACTAAAAGCTAATTCAAAATATTATTAAATACTACAATTGTATATAATAACACAGTATCTCACTACATTGCACGTGTAATTCAGCAAATCCAGTTATTGTCTTAAAAGCAAAAAGTAGCTGAAATGTGTTTGTTTAAATAGAAAATTAATATAACTAAATTAAAAATAAATTAAAACTATATTGAAATATTAAAAATCAAAATTAATATAAGAAAACAAAGCATAAAAATAAAAGCTAATTCAAAATATTAATAAATACTGTAGAATATAAATAACAGTAAAATAACACTGGATCTCACTACATTGTATGTGTAATTCAACAATTTCAGTTATTGTCTGAAAAACACGGCAAATAAAATAAATAACTTTCATTTGAAATACTAAAATTAATAAATCTATATACAAATTTAGAAAATAATAAAAATTAAAATACAAAAATAAAAGCTAATTCAAAATATTAATAATATATCAATAACACTAAAATAATTCTAGTTCTCAGCAAATCCAGTTATTGTCTTTAAATTAACATTTTAAATCTAATTTATTAGTGAAATGTCTTTCGGACCAATAAAAGAGAGGATAGTTTGCTGCTGACATCACTTCCAGTTTGAAAGCTTTGCATCGTACACAGTGTGCTCTGGTAGTGATTGGGGGGACCAAATAAGAATTTTTCACTGAAAATGTTGAAATTTTGGGGGGTATGTTGGAAAGTTCATGCCACAGTACAGGTGTAGTTACAGGGTTCTCTTGTCTTTCTATTTTAAACTCCTCAATTGTCCAGCAGGTGGAGCCAAACTCCCATTCAAAGCTTCAAACTCTAACAAGAGCTCAGACACAAGGACAGGTCTTTACAAGGTAAAAAGCAGAGCACAGCGGATTCGGACCTGTAGTTGTGGAACCAGTTGATGACGGTGTTGGTTTTGAGGTTGAGTTGAGCGGCCAGCATCTCGATGGTGTGCTGCGAGGGATACGGCTCCTGCAGATACGCCTTCCTCAGAGCCTCCTTCTCCTCGGCCGCCAGCACCACGCGGGGTTTCTTGGCCTGGCTGAAGGGGCAGAGCTCCAGCGGGGTCAGACCCGGACTGATGCAGTCTGAATGAGCGCCGGGGGAATCGCTGTCTGAGCCGGGACTCAGCAGACCGTATCGCCTCTTCAGATACGCTGGAGAAAACCAACACATTCTGTTTTACAGCAGTCTGCTACTTGAGACGACTTTACAAATTATGATCAACTGCATCTTCACAGCAAGTGGGTCAGATGTAATATAATGATGAAAAGAGTTTAAGTTGAAATGCTAAAACAAAACAAAAACTACAATAAAAACTCATTAAAGCTACTGTATATAGAAATATTTAAAATAATAATAAAAATGACACAAATGCACATAAAATTACAATTTCAACTAAAGAAAATCGAAAATATAGAAACATAAGCTAATTCCAAATATTAAATACTATAATAGTATATAAATTACACTAAAACTGGATCTTACTACATTGCATATGTGCAATTCAGCAAATCCACTTATTGTCTGAAAAACAGACATTTTATTAATAAAGTCTGAATCAAAAAACGCATATAATAATCGGTCATATAATGCATAACACAATGATAAAAATTTTAATTTTAAAATTAATCAAACTAAAACTACAATAAAAATAATAAAAATGGCAAAAATGAAAAAATAAAAGCTAATTCAAAATATTAATAAATACTGTAATAGTAGATAAATAAATGTATCATTTTTATAAATGTCTTTTTTATATTTCTATATAGCTTCATTTTTTTAGTTTTTGAAATGTTAGTATTTTAGTTGTCAAGGCAACATTTCTTATTTTCATTTTCATTTAACTTTTTAAGTTTTTATTCTAATATTTATATTTGATTTTAAGCTTTATTTCAATGAAAGAAAATGATTTTTAATAGATTGAACAACATAGTATATAAAATAAGCATATAAATGACACTGGATCTCACTATTTGAAATCTAATTTATTAATAAAATGCCTTAAAATGTAGATCTAAAAAAACCCGAAACGGCACAGAATCAGTGAAGAACTGAATCAATTGAGTCTGTTTTCTTACCTTTCTTCTCTATTTTCTTGACATCTCGGAGTTTGTCGACGTTGTGCGGGTCGTTGAGCCACAGCTGCATGCGGACGAACGGCTCGCGGCCCTTCAGACTGAGCTTATGCCAGGGCTTCGGTCTGGACAGCAGGTCAGACACTGAACCCTGAGTCAATCCCAGAATGCTCTCTCCAAACAGACGCTGACCTGAAACAACACACACGTATACTTACAGTTACAATCCGGCTCCAGTCCTTAGAACTCTCCTTAGATGTACATTCAACATGAATCAGTTCAAAACAGTCTATTTCAATGAACTGATTCGAAATGTATCTTGTTTAAACTACAGTTCATTTTAAAGAAATTAACACTTTTATTCAGTAAGGATGCATTAAATTGATAAAAAGTGACAGTAAAGACATTTATAATGTTATTCCCCCGCCCCCCTCCCCCCTGAACTTTCTATTCATTAAAGAATCCTGATTTAAAATGTATTTCCACAAAATATGAAGCAGCACAACTGTTTTGTTTCTTGAGCAGCAAATCAGCATATTAGAATGATTTCTGAAGAATCATGTGACACTGAAGACTGGAGTAATGATGCTGAAAATACAGCTTTGATCACAGAAATAAATTATATTTTAACAATAGGCTACAATAGAAAATGGATATTTTAAATTGTAACATTATTTCACAATATTCCTGTTTATTGTGTTTTTGATCAAATAAATGCAGCTTTGGTAAGCAGAAGAGACTTCTTTAATAAACATTAAAAAATCTTTATTATTCCAACTTTTGACCGGTAGTGTATACTATTATAGTATACAGTGTACTATATAGTGTATACTATATAGTATACTATGTTAATACTTTGATTTAGCTTTTATTTTTATATTTTCAGTTTAATTTTTAGTTTGTTCTAGCAATTTTGTCACATGATTTTGTCATATTCATGTTGTTTTATTTATGCAGCTTTAATTAATATATATAATACTATAGTATTTATTGATATTTTGAATCAGCTTTTATTTTTTCAGTTTTCATTTGAATTTTAGTTTTAGTAATTTTGTTACATGATTTTGTCATATTATTTTTTTTACACCTTTATATATTTTATACACTTCTTATAGCTTTAATTCATCTTTACTTTAGTTTTAAGAATTTTAGTACTTCAACGTACACTTATTTATTTATAAAGGCAATGTTTAAATTTTTCATTCAACTTTTTAAGGTTACGTTTTTCATCTAATATAATTTTTTTATATATAATTTTAATTACAGAAAACTATTTCTAATAGTTTTAGTTAGTAGTAACAACATTTGATCAAATAAATGCATCCTTGGTGTAGCACAAAAATACCCAAATCTTATCAAAAATCTTAATTTTACATATAATAAAATGCTGACATTCATACAGTGCTGTGTATGTCGTGCTGTAAATCACCTAAGTTGTTGTCGGTCAGCACTTCCTTCACTCTCTTGGTGATGGCGTACGTGTCCAGCTCCGGAGACATGGCCACCAGCTCCTGGATGCCCAGCGGCATGTGGGGCTGCTGCGGGACCGTCATGCCCGGCGTGCTCTTCCCTCCGTGGGGCTCGGCGTGCTGCGGCTGCTGGTTCTCCTTACTGCTCTCCAGCGCCAGACTCACGGGCTCCAGGGTCATGCTGGGGTGCTCGTCCTCAGGACTCGGAGGAGGGCACGGGGATGAGCGGCTCGTCACGGGGCTCTTATCTGAGAACCAACAACCAAAGATTATAATAATTATTACAGTCAGAAGAGTTTTACATTTATTGGTTACGTTAAAACACTCAAATAATGCAATACCATGTCTATGGAAGGATAACAAGAAGATTTCAACTAGAAACTAAAATTACTCAATATTTTTGTCTTGTCTTCCAATTCAAATATATACACATACTTGAATAAAAATGTTTAAAAAAAAAAAGTGAGTTTATGCTTAAAACAAGACAGAAAAAAAAATCTGCCAGTGAGGTAAGAAAAATGACTTTGTTATTTTAAAAACTTGAATTAAGTTTATTTATCTTACCCCACTGCCAAATATTTGTTCATATTTTAAGCATAAACTCTATTAATTTTGATGTTTTTTTTTTTTTTAAAGAAACTAAGAATGAATATCTTAAGTCATTTTGCTTCTCAAGTAAATGTATATTGATTTAAGAATTTTTAGATATTTATTCTGGAAAATAATAAGATTTTTTTTTTGCAATGTAGGAAATAAGAAATAGTATTTTGCATACAGTAAATAAAGCTTAACTTTAATATGTTCAGCATTTTGCCATCAGAACTATCATTACGGAGAAAAATATTTTTTTTCTCACTGTAATAAAACATATTGTAATTTACACTATAAACGATGTTTTAAAAACGTTATTTATAATTTTTATAATAATTATAATTTATATTACACATTTTCATCATTTTATTTTTAACCTTTTTTTTTCATTTTATTTTTATTTTTTTGTGTTCAGCTGTTGTAAGATTCTCATTACTATATATTTTTTAGTGAAATGCAGAAAAAACTGTTATTTTATTTAAGCAGCACAGAGTGAAGCTGAACTTGAAAATGTTTTGCATTATGCTTTCATTTTCATGACAATTAAAAAGATCTGAATGCCAAAAGCAGAATGTCAAAAGTCTCTTTACTTTAATATTAAAAAATATTATAATGTATATTGCATATTATTAATATAATTATTGTTTATTGTAAGTTATATTACAATTTATTTTTTCATTTTTATAATAATGAAAAAAAAAATGTTTTAATCCAATTGTTTTCAATTGTTCCAAGAATATCAGTACTATGATAATATTTTTTTATTTTATCAAAATACAGGAAAAAATAAACCCCAATGATATTATTTAAACATTATATCATGACTACTATGTAATAGTAATTAATATTTAACCCTAAACTACTTCTTGGAATTACAGAAATGAGCAAAAGCCCCTCTGGCTGTGTGTAGGATGGGTTGTTAGTGCTGGTGATCATGACTGACCCTGACTGTGGCTGTGGTTGGACAGCTGGTTGAGTCCGTGACCCAGCTGGTCCAGCAGCCAGAGCTGCATGCGTATGAACGGCTCGCGGCCCTTCTGAGTGAGCTTACTCCAGGGTTTAGGTCTGGATAACATGTCACTCACGCTGCCCTGAGACAAACCCAACACCTGCCAGAGACACACAGACATTCAAATGAGTCTGAACTAATAATGCTCGTAATAAAACCAGAACCTTACTGTTTGAAATCAGCTTTTCACTGGCAAATATTCAAGTGACCACTAGATGGCAGAAAAAGACAATCCAAGAGCTTCAGGTCGCAATGGCGCTACAGTTTCAGAAAAAAAATTTTTTTAAAGAAAGGACACATTAAATTGATCAAAAGTGACATCTATAATATTACATAAGATTTCTGTTTCAAATAAATGGTGTTTTTTCTTTTTTGGAAAAAATGTATCACGGTTTTCACAAAACTATGACGCAGCACAACTGTTTTCAACATTGATAATAATAAAAAATGTTTCTTGAGCAGCAAATCAGCATATTAGAATGATTTCTGAATGATCGTGTGACACTGAAGACTGGAGTAATGATGCTGAAAATTCAGCTTTGATCACAGGAATAAATTACAGTTTAAAATATATTACAATAGAAAACAGTTATTTTAAATTGTAATAAAATTCCTCAATATTACTGATTTTCCTGTATTTTTGATCAAATAACACAGCCTTGGTAAGTAAAAGAGACTTCTTTCAAACACATAAAAAAATCTTCCTAACTTTTGAACTTTAGTGTGTATATATATTCATCAGAGGCGGACAGTAACTAAGTACATTTACTTGAGTATTGTACTTAAGTACATTTTTTGAGTATTGGTACTTTACTTGAGTATTATTTTAGACTAACTAAAGTTGAAAAAGTGAAAAAGCATAATAGGACCCCTTTAAGACAGGAGTATCACTACATTGCAAGTTTGGAATAAATTTCTATTTTGGAATAACATGCACAGATTAATCATTCCCAATAAAACCAGAAACATGTATTAAGGAAGTAAATATGGTTTTGATTTAATGTCGTCAAAAAAATTAGACATTAATGTTGATTTGTGGGTATCAAATACCAAAACAGATGTATGCCGTTTCCACACAATAACATTACACTTGTGCCCGATTATTGTGGAAAAACCATTTCATGCACCGATTCCTTTGATCTCGAGTCATTACATGAAAACTTGCTCTCCAGCTGTGCTGTTTTAGGACACACAAACAATCTCACAACAGGGTTATTATCATTAACTAAAATTAAAACCTTACATAAAACAGTTTTGTTACTTAAAATAAAATAAATGTTAACTAAAAAATATAATATAATATAATATAATAATAGAAAAAGTAAAAAAACCTTAAACTTATTTTCAATTAGTTCTAATCTTCGTTTATTTGAAGTACTAAAATAACAACGACAAAGAAAGAACCTTTAAAACAAAAAATACTAAAAAATAAAAAAATGAAATTAAATTTAATTTAAAAAAAAATTAATTAAATTAAAATGGAAAATACAGAGAACATAAAAATAAAAACATTTTAAAATATTAATAAAAAATTATTAGTATATTAATGATACTAATAAAAGACGCACCAAATACTGAAGTTTGTAAATGGAAAATACTTTGGTGTGTAAGCAAAAAAACTATTTCAACAAGAATGTGTTTGCACACATAATCGTAGAAAAATTAAGATATTTTTAATGGACATATTTGAACTTGAGAAACGGTGTGTACTGACGTCTTTAAGCGGTTGAAACAAGATACCTTCTGATGTTCATTCATGTTTATTTCGTGCTATAACTAGTAAAGAGGAGGAGATGATCAGTTCATGAGCCGCTACAGTGATCTGTCACCACACACCATAGAGCCACAAAACGGTATTTATTGTTTGAATTTCTTTAAAAAATGACAGAATTTGAAAGTTGAGACTTTGTTTCATACCAGAAGTAACCTGCTCTGTCCTGTCTGTCAGTTTCCTCTTTGCTCTGCGATGTATTTTTCACTGCGTGAGAACATGATGAGTAGCTTGTCGGACGTAGCAACAGTAACTAAGTGGGGCAGGTCTTTGCAACGGGTGAGTTGTGATGCAGTAATAGTTTTGTATGTCTATGATTGTTAGCACACATATTGATGCTTCATGTTACTGGGTAAATTAAGTTCACTTTCTAAGTCTTTCTAACTTCTCTACATATCTCTACTGCAACACTGATGACGATTTGAATGGAAAATGTTTTGTCTTTGCACTGAGCATGTTGCCCTTTTTTGGCAATAATTTTTAATTTTCTTTGATAATGTGTGTGCGAGCTTCTCCTGTTGTTTGACTTTGCTATATATAACCCCACCTTCTCTCCGAAGATCCTCTGGCAGATCCCGTTCTTGGCCAGTTTTTCCTTCACCTGCCGGGTGAGTTCGAGGGTGTCCACCTCGCGGTACATGTACATCTCGTACTGCTCCGGGGTCAGCGGCGGGACGGTGGGCTTCAGGGTTCGGGGGATGTAGGTGGGGTAGTATGATACCCGTCCTCCTCCGCAGGGCGGCTCGCTGCTGACCGACGCGTCTGGCTCCACCTTGATCTCCACCTGCCGTCCCAACACGGGCTCGTCCTCTGGCGCGGACGTTTCCTCGCCGTTTGCAGGGCAGTCTCCGTTCTCCATCCGCGGCCAGGGACGAGGCATGGACGAATGTCCCGTGGACGAAGAGGAGGAGAGCGACGGAGACACGGAGGTGAACGGGTGAGAGCTCACGCCCATCACGACCGCACCGCGTTCGGCGGACCAGTGCTGGTCGAAATACGCACCAGCATCGCCGATCTCTGACTTCACCTTACGGATGATGTTTTGGACAAAGGCGGCAGGAGACAGGACACTCAGAGGCATCTGAGGGCTGCCGGTGGGATTGGACACGCACATCGGCAAGGACACATTCTCTTCCTGTTTGATGAAGGGCGGCGTGGGGGGCAGCTGACCCTTGGCGGGATCCTGCAGGGCGAGACGCTCGCTGGAGGACGCCCGGCCGCACACCTCCATCTCCAGCAGGGCCTGCTGCTGCGCCTGCATCTCTCGACGGGCCTGTTCCAGGATGCTCTTGATGGTTTCGTCAGAACTGCTGCTTCCTCCGGAGCTGTTACGTCCTGATGAACAGCCCAGAGACGACCTACAATCACCTGTCCAACACAAACAGATCAGAACGTGAGTTTGCATTGCTAGTCAAAAGTAGTTGTAACTTGACATGGCTTCTTTAAAAAGTGGTGCTTGTGGTGCGCAAGACACACCATATCAGCCAAACTAGCACTAGCAGGTGTGTAGAACAACGATTATTTTTTAAAATGAAAAATTATAATAAATAAATGATTTTAATCTTACCATATTTATAATATTAAAATATAAACAAGTTACAAATTAATATGAAATATTTATGTAATAGTAAATGTGTAAATAGTAAATAGTAAGTAGTAAATTAATTACGTATATTAATATTTTGTATTTGATAATACAATAATAACATAAATATTTTAAATATTTCATTATTATAAAAAATAATTATTATAACAGCCAAACTAGCACTAGCATGTGTGTACACAAATAATTATTTATTAAAATGATTATAACAAATAAATAAAATAATAAATGATTTTAATATTAAAATATTTAAAATATAATATTAAATTTTTAATCTTAAAATATAATCAAATTATATATAATATTAAATATTTATATAATAGTAAAAATGCAATGATATTAATATTTTTTATTTGATAATACAATAACAAAATAAATATTTAAAATATTTAATTATCCTAAAATATTATTAATATTTAACATATTATACATATAACATTAAAAGTATTTAATTGTATTAATATTTTATATTTGATAAAATAATACAATAATAAAACAAGTATTTAAAATATTTAATTAATATACAAAGAATTATTATTATTTAAAATAATTTATTAACAATTAAACAGAGCAGACAGACATGTTATTAATAGTGTGTTTCCTGGGATATTGAACCCATCATTTTGTCATTGCTTGCACGTACAACACTGCAAAATTATTTTTGTCTTTTTATCTCAACATCCTTCAATAAACAAGATAAATTGTGCAAGATATTAAGAGAATATATTTTCTGAGAATATCTTTAAATTTGTTAAATATGTTTTCAAATATATGCTTATGCATGCTTATATTTTTTTGTTCTATTATAAAAAATAATATTTAAAATATTTAATGCTCTAAGACACTGTAAAAATATTTTTTAATCTGTATATTTGTCTTTATATCTCAACATCCTTTAATAAACAAGATAAATTTACCTTAGAAGCAAAATTACATAAGACAGTAAGAGAATATATTTTTAGAGAACATAATTTTAAATTATTTTTTGGCCATTTTTGTTATTTTAAATGTAATTCATTTATTTTAGTATATACCTCACTTAATGTTGTTATAGCTAGGCTTAAAAATATATTTAAGCATATATTTATTTCATAAATTGAATTCAGGATATAGTCACATAATTTGGCTCCTCAGATACCTGGATGTTTTTTTGTTTGTAGTGAAGTAAGTCATTTTGGACAACGAGAAGAAGATTCCAACAAACATCAGGCATCCTATTATGCAAAAGAATCCTATAACAGTCACGTATGCGCAGATCAAAGCTGGTTTCACTGCTGCTGTGTGTTATTGTGTAGGTAGCAGTGTGAGATTCATAAACTGCCTGTGGATTTGGTGTCTTTGTACCGACCTCTTTGTGACTGGATCTCCTTCTTGGCCTGCTCTAGAATGTTCTTGATGGCATCATCTGACCCAGTTTCAGGAGTTCGGATGCGAGGAGTGATGCTCCCTATCGGAGAGGGTAAAGGAGAGAGAGGAGGTGAGGTGAGTGGGCCGGCTGATCAGAGAGCAGCTCCAAAGCCTCGCGTTTGATTGCTAGATCAATAGCTGCCTTTGAGAAGCTGGCATCAAGTGAGGGTGCGCTAACACGTGAACGCTTTACTTTCAAACCCCAGAAAGAGAGCATCACAACAAATGCAGGGTTTGGGAGGGAGAACGGAAGCTAGAAACGCTTGTACAGGAAACCGGACTAGTTCTCTCTGGGGGTCTGAAATGGTTCGGTGGGGTTTAGAGGGATGAGACATCTTCAGGATGTCAGACTGGCCTGTGGGATTGAGCGAAGACATGAAACACAATTCACAAACCATTGAACTTCCATAATGTGGAATCAAATCAGAAGGAAATAGCAGGTGGATAATATTGGTTGTGATTTTATATATTTTTACCATGATATTGTGTAGAAGAAATATAGCCTTTATGGTTATTTAAAATGTATGCATTATTGTTGTATTTACTGTAAGTCAACATTAACCCTTACTCTAAAATCGGATTGGTTAATATTAATGTTGTCTTAGGACCAATAAAGATGCTGCTCCAAGAAGATCTTTTGCTTGACACAAACGTAAATTCACCAAATGTATCCAACAAAAATACTATCATATATGAAATAAATAAATATGGTTTATTAATACAGCATTATTAAACATTTGATCTCATAAAATGTTCAGCTGTATTGTCATTTGTCATGTAATGTTAGGATATGTAAGGATTATTAATAATTATTGTATAATTATATTATTATTTTTTATAATATTATTTTATAATGAATATATATATAGATTTACTTTTAATAATTTGTATTTTTTGTAAATGTAATATTTTATATTAATAATTAATTAATCATTAATTGCTTCATTTTGATGAGAAAAAAATCATTAATTTATTAATATAAATATTTTAAAATGCATATGAATTTATTATATATTATATATTTCATGTTGGTCTTGCTAATATTTATTTTTTATAATTTGTAATTTTTTGTAAATTAATATTTA
>NW_015546068.1:569227-573261 GCF_001515605.1 Sinocyclocheilus anshuiensis | reverse complement strand
AATATTTTAATAATTGAATAATTTGATTTAATTTATTACTATCAAAATAAAATATGGGGAAAAAAAAATATATACACACATTAGAAAAAAAGATTTAATAATAATCTTTATTATTAATAAATAAAAACAATACATATAAAGTGTTTAGCATGATACAGTTTAGCATTATTTTATTAAAGGGGTCATATTATGCGATTTCAATTTTTCCTTTCTCTTTGTAGTGTTACAAGCTCTTGGTGCATAAAGAAGATACACATTTCATTACACCAAATACACAAAATAATGTTCTTTTTAGAAGCATCATATGACCCCTTTAACATAAAATGTTTAGCTGTATTTCCCTTGAAAAGAATACTGTGGTACAGTGATGAGGTCAAGATGTTTCTACCTATATGTATTTCAGGTAGGTCTAGCTCATGTGTTTGTGACGTGTTTGTCAATAAGGAAAGTGCCTCTTTGAACTCAAAGGCGGGATTTTCCTGCAGTGCTGCAGTTTCTCTGGACGGTTTCGTTCCACTCACCTCGCTTGCGAACCTGGATGGTGCGTAACGCCAGGATGTTCTGCTCATCCGACAGGAATTGCTTCATTTTGATGAAAGGCTCTTTGCCCTTGACGGTGAGTTTCCTCCAGGGTTTGGGTCGAGCCAGGATCTCGCTGACCGAGCCCTGCGAGAGGCCCAGCACGTAGTGGCCGAACACACGCTGACCGATGTTGTGTTTCAGCAGCTGCTCTTTGACCTGAAAAGCGATTTCTGCTGTTTCCAACTGATTGTCGTCTCCTCCCCCCGAGCTTCCGCTCTCCGATTGGTCACTTGGCATGCCTGTCTCCATGGCGACGGCCATTGAGGCGTTCTGATTTTTCAAATTTTGATTTTTTTTTTATTTTTTTTTTTTTAATATGTCTATATTATTTTTATTCATTTGTATTTCAGTTTTAGTTCGTTTTTTTACTACATCAAGGTAAACTTGATGTTGCTTTGGCAGCTAGCTGAAATCAAATAAGTCTTTTTTTTTTTTTTTCAGTTAACATTTCAAGTAACAAAAAATATTTTTATGGTTTTAGTTTATTATCCAATGTACTTTAAAGATGGAAGGGAAAAGTTCAGTGACACATAACTCTCGTGAGCGATGCAGATCTACATTATGGATGACGCTAGTGAGGCGTTCACACGGATCGCTGTGGCGTTTCCTCATTGACAGATGCAGGCAACTGTTTTTCGTGGAGAACTTTATTTGTCTTTTATTTGAGAGGGTCCATAACCATATGTCAATATAACGCAGGACTGTTAAATTACCCTACAGCTCTGCAGGAAGAACACTTGCTTCACTCACCTGGGATGAACTTCCGTTGGCTGATGCCAGTTTCATGGCTTTCAGGATGCTGCAGGAGACACAATGATACGTTAATATCACCGTCATCAAACATCATCTTTATAGCATGTGTTCCTGCAAAACCTCACCTGAGTTCAGTTTTGATCTCTTCATAATCCATCTGAGACTGTAGCTTGGCCTCCAGGGTCTGTGAAGACACAAGATGTTAATTATGGGTCATCTATAAATTATTACAGTCCAGAAAGACAACAGATGCAAACTTAACCAGACAAAGTCTAAATCTGATTTGTTTGGTTTCTAATAAAAACAAAATTATGCTTTAAACATACACTGCTGCTCAAAAGTTTGGAGTTGGTTTAATTTTTTGGAGAATATTTCACAAACATTATGAAATATTTTTGTAATTTTAAAATAAACATATTGTAAAATGTAATTTATTTCTGTTATCAAAGCTGAATTTTCAGCATCATTACTCCAGTCTTCAGTGTCACATGATTCTTCAGAAATCATTCTAATATTTCTGATTATTATCAATGTTGAAAACAGTTCATATTTTTGTGGAATCTGTGATGCATTTTATTTTTCAGCATTCTTTGATGAATAGAAAGTTCAAAAGAACAGCATTTTTGTAACATTATAAATGTCTTTACTGTCAGTTTTGATCAATTTAATGCATACTTGGTAAATACTAATTTCTTTAAAAAAAAAGGCAACAAGTTTGTTTATTAATGCTGTTTTTGCACTATTTTACAAAAGTGATTGAATCTCTGGATTTTTGGATGCAGTCTAAGTTGCTTTGGATAAAAGCAAATGCAAACAGTAAAATGTGCTAAATGGAGCTGAGAATACTATTCATATATGCTAATACATTCATATCAGCCAAAAATACTTTGAAAATGTGCATGTGTGTTGCTTTAAAACAAATCTGCAGCCTATGAGTTCCATAGAAACAACTGAGCTTGCAGTAAATATATACTTTTAAACTGTAATATCCTGACCACATATCATGGCTAAAATAACACACTCTCACCTCTATAGCTTCTGACTTATAGGCCAGCTGCCGCTTCAGCTCGGCGATCTGATTGGCCGAGGAGTCCTGGACTTCCTGTAAGGTGAACTGGAGTCTCTGGACGTTCTCGAGCAGTCGCAGGATCTCTCTGTCCTTGGAGAACAGCACCGCCTCCAGCCGGGACAGCGAGGTCTCGTCTCGCTCCTCGCGCTCCCTCTCCTGAGACGGCAAATGAAAGGAGATCAGGCACGGGCAACATGAAACTGTCTTTTCAACTTCGAAATCTCCTCCTGCTCTCTGGCTGCCTATAATCACAGCACCTCAAAGAGCCGCTAATGAGGTTCCAGTGTTGTGGGAGCAACTGATCATTTCCTCCCACTGCAGATTGGACGTGTTAAGGTGGCAATTTGCAGTCGCCCCGGCTTTCATCTAAAAGAGAGAGTCATTCCTACCTCCTTGGGTCTGTCCTCTGATGGGCCGGTCCCTTTAGAAGTGCCAGCGAGCTGCTTCTTCAGCCTCTCCATCTCTCTCTGGGCCAGATCCGCTCTCTGCCATCAAACACACAAGTTTGGAAAACTTCAGAGGAGCTGAGCATCCCGCTTATGCGTGCAGTGACCCCAAAAATATTTAGACACTTGCGCCACACTTAAAGCATATAAAATAATAGTCCGATTTGGAACAGATGATATAACTGTTGGACACAATCTGATAAATAGATTGTTTATCAAGTTAAAGGTCTTGTGGTATAATTGTACAAACGTCCTCCTTCAGCTCGTGCTTCACGTGTCTTTTTGCTGTCAGATCTTTACTGATTTTTTATAAACATAAGAATAACTTTGATATTGCCAGCAATATTTCAAGATGAACACATACTGAACTGAAACAACTTAGCTTGACTTGATTAGCCATACATCGTTTATTAGAAAAATCATGTTCAAATGTGAGTATTAAATATGATCATTAGGCTTTTGAGGAATGTTTATTTGTTCATCTCTCAATCATCATTGTATTGCATTGCATTATATGTTTTGACACTACAGAGCTTTGATCATAAATGTAAGCATTTAAATATCATCTCATTAAGAAATATAAAAAAAAACATATATATTAGTTTTTGTTTTTGTTATTGTTATTTTAGTATAGCATGTTAAACTACGAGAAACTAGCTGAAATAAATAAGTTGTTAAATATATTATTTTATTGACATTTGTTTTATTTCAAATAACAGAAAATGTTAATTTTTTATGGTTCTAGGTTTAATTTAATAATTTTTTATTATTAAATTACCACTTTTATTGCAGACTGTATTGTTTTTTTTATATTTTTAATTTTTAATTTTATTTTAATTTTAGTTAAAATTTTAGTAATGTAGTGGTTTGATTTTGTCATTTTTATTCTTTTTTTTCAGTTTTTGTTTTAGTTCTTTTCATACTTCAATTAAACTAAATTAAAATGAGAAACTAGCTAAAATAAGTTTTTGAAATAATTGCCTTTATTTCAGTTAATATTTCTTTTATTCAAAATAACTTTTAATAATTTTTTTAATGTTTGTAGTTCCTCTTCAGGAACTCGAGCTGCGTCGAAAACGCTAGGGGAACGCCCTTCAGCGTGACGGGCTCTGAACCTCGTGTGTAATCAGACCAATAGATGGGCGAGACGTCACGGCGGGTGACGTAATGACCAGGAGGCTATA
>NW_015546068.1:565688-569078 GCF_001515605.1 Sinocyclocheilus anshuiensis | reverse complement strand
CAGGCGGCGGCGTTCCAGCGGTTTCTCCCTCGCCGCTCTCTAGCTCCGGGGGCTGCTGGGCGAGAGCAGCCCCCTCCGGGTACCAGCTCCGCATACAGGGGTGCACAAAAGCAGAGCGTGGCCTCGCGTGCTCCCCCGTTTCGAGACACGGGGGCGAGGCGACGTTCTAGATCGGGGGCCTCCAAGGCTAAGCCGGATCTTCGGACCGTACTTAAGTCTAGGAGGTCCTCGGCCAAAAAGTCCTGACGCCACTGGCCCAGGACTTATGAGGGCAGTCCCCTCTGGGGTGCAGCGGGTTACACCGCATTACACGGTGTCCGTCTCGCCTCAGTGCCCTCAGGAGATCGGCTGCTAACCCTGCCGGAGTTACAGGGCGCAGCGGTCTCCCGCGAGCGCCACTCTCAGTCACCGCCCGGCAACGTAGCGGTGCTAAGAGGCTCGCCACCTCCGCGGAGGTCTCTAGAGCAGCAGGTTCGGTTGTTCCCTGCCGGTTCTCCGTTACAGGGCACCGAGCTGGCTGCTCGTATTACACCAGAGATCAGTCTCGAGAGACTGATTCCCTTAGTAGACTTTTTGGCAGCGTGGAAACTACTGCCAAATGTGTCTCAGTGGGTCCTGCGCACTGTAGAGAGAGGCTACAGAATCCAGTTTGGTTCTCCTCCGCCTCTTTTCAACGGGATTACGCCCACGCTGGTGGGCCCCGAGCAGGCTCTGGTTATGGAACAAGAAGTAGTTACTCTTCTGAGGAAGGAGGCCATCGAGGTGGTCCCTCCTCATGTGAGGAAGTCCGGGTTCTACAGCCGGTACTTCATAGTTCCGAAGAAGGATGGGGGGTTGCGTCCGATTTTCATGCGGCCGAGTTCAGGATGCTTACTATCAAGCAGGTCGTGTCTCAGATCAGGTCCGAGGACTGGTTCCCTGGCTCCGCTGCGACTTCAGGGCATCCGCATACTAAATTATATCGACGATTGGTTGATCTTAGCTCAATCAGAGCAGATGGTGGTTCGACATCGAGATGTCGTTCTCGCCCACATGAGAGAGCTGGGGTTAAGACTAAACGCCAAGAAGAGTGTGATTTCTCCATTACAGAGGACCACTTATCTAGGCGTGGTGTGGGATTCGACCACGATGCAGGCACGTATGTCCCTCAGGGCCCGGTGCTGGGAGCTCCTTGTTGCTGCGTAATGCTAGCGACGGACGCGTCCCTCACCGGTTGGGGAGCGGTCATGAGTGGCCACCCTGCCCGTGGTCTATGGAGTGGTCGCCATCTCACGTAGCACATCAACTGCCTGGTGATGCTGGCTGTGCTGCATGCACTGAGATACTTCCTCCCAGACCTGAGAGGTCACCATGTGTTGGTGCGCTCCGACAACACAGCGGTGGTCTCTTACAGCAACCACCAGGGAGGTCTGCGTTCACGCCGTTTGTACAAACTAGCGTACCAGATCCTTGTGTGGTCCCAGGGCAAACTTCTCTCGCTGAGAGCAGTTTACATCCCTGGGCATCTCAATTTGGGAGCAGACATCCTGTCGAGGCAGGGAGGGACCGAGGCCCGGGGAATGGATGCTTCACCCCATGGTGGTGAAGCAGATATGCCCTGCCAGCGCTTGCTTCATTCCTAGGAGCTGACGCTGGTCTCACCGCACGTGCTTTTATAGCCTCCTGGTCATTACGTCACCCGCCGTGACGTCTCGCCCATCTATTGGTCTGATTACACACGAGGTTCAGAGCCCGTCACGCTGAAGGGCGTTCCCCGAGCGTTTTCGACGCAGTGTCTCGTTCCCTCGAGGAACTAGGGTTACATACGTAACCTGAGGCGTTTTAGTTAACTATAAAAACCCTGGTGTCATAAGTGTTTTTAAGCCACTTTTATTGCATATTATTTATTTTTTATATATTTTATTTTTGTATTTTCCATTTTCATTAAAATTTTAGTTAAAGTTTTAGTAATACTGTGGTGTATTTTAGTCTTTTTTTTTGTCTATATAGTTTTTTTCTATAAATTTTTGTTTCAGTTTTTGTTTTAGTTATTGTAACGGCCCCTGAAGGTTTCCTTCTGATTACAAGAATCACGCTTCAACTGATGTCTTAACGTTTAATGTCTTCTTTTCAAAGAGTATAAGTATCGGCGTCATCGTCATCTTGATCCTATTTCGACATCACTTGAATATCGTGACACCCTTTGGATATCAACATCTTGACATCTTTACATCATGACACCGTGAAAAACTGAAACAAATAAAATTACCTTCAGATACATAACCTGTGAGTGTGTTTCTGTTTTTACCGCAGTTTAACCAAGTCTGCTTCTTACTGAACCAATATCAATACACACAGTACATTAACTTTGCAAATTAACAGATGAAATCCAAAGAATAAACAACATACCGTGTGCGCCTTCTAATCAGAAATCCAGGAGACATTAGAGGACATTTATGTAGGCATTCCTTCTAACAAATAATCTTACAATCGATCAGCTCTTAGCATTTGTGCATTTCTTTGTGGATCTGATACTCACATGGCTAGATCACGTGACAAATTCAACTAACGTTACACATATTTCACCTGCAGGTGTCACTATTACCCAGTATTTATAATACTCAAATACAATTTCCAAATGAACATTCATAATACATTACACACCATTTGTGAACTAAATACCTTTTCACAAAATAAATGACTGAAATACTTAAAAGAAAATACAACCTTTTCTGCGACAGCTACAATTATTTTAGTACATCAAGTTAAACTAGTTAACACAAAATAAGTTAATAAAAAGTAATAAATAATAAATATTTTATTGTATTTTATTTCAGTTAACATTTATTTCAAATAACAAAAAAAATCATTCTTTTTTTTTTTTATGGGATGTAGTTTTAGTTAACTATAACAACCCAGGTGCTGTAAATATTTTTTTTTTCAGCCACTTTTATTGCAGACTCTTTAGGTTTAAGATGGCTTGCAGTAAAATACTGCAGTTTGAGCATCAATACAAATCAGGGCTAAACATTCCCAGAGATCCAGAATCAAATGAAAAATCAGGCCGAACGGAGCAAGAACGCCCTCGAAACCCCAATCAGAGGATATTTACAGGTGCTGCAGGTAAAACAGCGTTCTGCTGAGGCGCGTGCTTACTTGCAGGCACTTTCTTCTCAAACTGTTTACCTGCTCTGTCACACTCGGCCTGCTAATTAATGACTCATTTTCGAATCATTTATCTAAGAGCTGCTGGCGAAGGGAGAAAAAGCAAATCACCGTGGAAAAAAAAGCAAGCAATCAGCGCAATGAGGAAACTAACAGCCCTCCTCGTTCGCCACATCGCTCTCGTCTCTCAGCATCCATCTCTCTCTCCTGTCCTCCGCCACTCGCACGGCACCATGGGAAAGAGGG
>NW_015546068.1:560324-562953 GCF_001515605.1 Sinocyclocheilus anshuiensis | reverse complement strand
GGTTTTCTTCTGATTAAAAGAATCACGCTTCAACTGATGTCTTAACGTTTAATGTCTTCTTTTCAAAGAGTATAAGTATCGGCGTCATCGTCATCTTGATCCTATTTCGACATCACTTGAATATCGTGACACCCTTTGGATATCAACATCTTGACATCTTTACATCATGACACCGTGAAAAACTGAAACAAATAAAATTACCTTCAGATACATAACCTGTGAGTGTGTTTCTGTTTTTACCGCAGTTTAACCAAGTCTGCTTCTTACTGAACCAATATCAATACACACAGTACATTAACTTTGCAAATTAACAGATGAAATCCAAAGAATAAACAACATACCGTGTGCGCCTTCTAATCAGAAATCCAGGAGACATTAGAGGACATTTATGTAGGCATTCCTTCTAACAAATAATCTTACAATCGATCAGCTCTTAGCATTTGTGCATTTCTTTGTGGATCTGATACTCACATGGCTAGATCACGTGACAAATTCAACTAACGTTACACATATTTCACCTGCAGGTGTCACTATTACCCAGTATTTATAATACTCAAATACAATTTCCAAATGAACATTCATAATACATTACACACCATTTGTGAACTAAATACCTTTTCACAAAATAAATGACTGAAATACTTAAAAGAAAATACAACCTTTTCTGCGACAGCTACAATTATTTTAGTACATCAAGTTAAACTAGTTAACACAAAATAAGTTAATAAAAAGTAATAAATAATAAATATTTTATTGTATTTTATTTCAGTTAACATTTATTTCAAATAACAAAAAAAATCATTCTTTTTTTTTTTTATGGGATGTAGTTTTAGTTAACTATAACAACCCAGGTGCTGTAAATATTTTTTTTTTCAGCCACTTTTATTGCAGACTCTTTAGGTTTAAGATGGCTTGCAGTAAAATACTGCAGTTTGAGCATCAATACAAATCAGGGCTAAACATTCCCAGAGATCCAGAATCAAATGAAAAATCAGGCCGAACGGAGCAAGAACGCCCTCGAAACCCCAATCAGAGGATATTTACAGGTGCTGCAGGTAAAACAGCGTTCTGCTGAGGCGCGTGCTTACTTGCAGGCACTTTCTTCTCAAACTGTTTACCTGCTCTGTCACACTCGGCCTGCTAATTAATGACTCATTTTCGAATCATTTATCTAAGAGCTGCTGGCGAAGGGAGAAAAAGCAAATCACCGTGGAAAAAAAAGCAAGCAATCAGCGCAATGAGGAAACTAACAGCCCTCCTCGTTCGCCACATCGCTCTCGTCTCTCAGCATCCATCTCTCTCTCCTGTCCTCCGCCACTCGCACGGCACCATGGGAAAGAGTGCCGGCTAATCACGGGCCTGCGAGAGCGAGGACAAGGAGGGTGGTGGGGGAGGAAGAGGGGCTGCAGGGGCGTCTAATTAAACTCAAAGCTTGATTACGAAGGTGATTATCTTCACAACGCGGCGTCTCAATCAGAGGCTGAGAGGAGGGCACCGCACTCACCTGGTTGGCCTTCTCCAGGTTCGCCATTAGCGCACCCATCTCCTCCACTCTGGAAGACACAAACCACACGTTAAACATCAAACCGCCATCACGTTTAACACTCACAAGCAATTACACACAGATTCATGCTGCTGATAAAATGCACAGAGTGTCATGTTTAGTTGGGAACTTGTTCTGAAATTAGTTTGTCAAGAGACACGATGCACAAAGGAATAAATAACAATAATTCTAGCATTTAGACAAGTAGTTAACTATATTAAGTTTGCTTATGTTAACTAGCATAGCTATTAGCTAGTTAACATAATCTTGATGCAGGGATGATGAATAAAAATAAATAAATAAATAAAAACAAAACAAAACAGATTTCAGCTAGTTTAATAATCCATGTATCATTCGATCATTCGTTTTTTGATTTAATATTGAAAGTAGAAAAATGAGAAAACGGCTCCTTTTTCGTTTTTTTTCCAAAACACGAAAAATGTTCGTTTTCGGTAGAAAAATTAATAAACAGCATGAATATTTGATTTCTACACGTGGGCGGGAATTAAATGCCCCTTTTTGATGATTGGTCAGCCGAAGATCAAACCGTGCCGTCATCAGTTCTTCCGCAGTATCACGCAGCAGAATAATAGTCCTCCACTGCTGCAGTTGTACGGATTAATAACCCATTTTATTGCAACTACATTTCATATTTTTCTCATCAAACAGACTAATGAATAGCTCGACACAACTCGTACCGGGGCAGAGTCTAGACAGTTCTTTCTTCTGTGTAGACCAGCAGTTCTTAAAGTGATAGGGGGTCCGCAAATAATTTGCTATAGCCTAAAGTATTTCCAGACTGTAAAGTTGCTTTTTTTATCATGATACATAGGCCTACTGTGATTTATTCCAAAGTGACTTATATGATGCATTTAACGTCAAATAAATGAATGAAGCCTTTTAAAAGATGAGTATTCCCTGTGGTTCATGTTTGTGGCATGCGCCAGAAAGATGCTCAAGGAGACCGAGACGCGCTAAAGCAGCGCATTCTGTTGTTCTCTTTATTTTTCAAAGGCATAATTATTTCTCGGACCCCCTATCACTTTAAGAACCACTGGTCTACACAGAAGAAAGCCCTGTCTAGAC
>NW_015546068.1:558911-559402 GCF_001515605.1 Sinocyclocheilus anshuiensis | reverse complement strand
AGAAATAATTTGCTATAGCCTAAAGTATTTCCAGACTGTAAAGTCGCTTTTTTTTATCAGGCCTACTGTGCCTACTGTGATTTATTCCAAAGTGACTTATATGATGCATTTAACGTCAAATAATCTAAATTAAAAGACAAAAAGATGAGTATTCCCTGTGGTTCATGTTTGTGGCATGCGCCAGAAAGATGCTCAAGGAGACCGAGACGCGCTGCAGCGCATTCTGTTGTTCTCTTTATTTTTCAAAGGCATGACATTTTGTAGTTAAGTGAACATCAATCAGTACTCAATATTAATTTAAACTGCTTTAAATATGACTGTTGCTTATTTCCTGTGCACTTCATCTGCGCTCTGCGCTTGACTGTAGTCGCGTCTGTCTGCTTTGAGTTTATTTAACCCATCGCAATTTATGTGTGAACTATGAACTAGAGTGAATATTCACCTTAATGTTGTTCTAAAGGCTTATTACTTAATAACACAAAAATGTCCTG
>NW_015546068.1:556855-558882 GCF_001515605.1 Sinocyclocheilus anshuiensis | reverse complement strand
ATGCATCTCGTGGCGTATATTCCAAGCATTCTGAAGGTATACTGAGGGTTTGGTGAGAAACAAACCGAAATGGCAAGTTATTATATTTTATTAAAATCTTGCATTGCAGTGCGAGTGCACAGCAGCTCACGCCGCGCACAAGTGCATATACTTTTGAGATATCAATTATAATCAATTTGAATAAACTCAAAGACTCAAGACTACATTATATAACTCTAACAGTAGGCTATAATATCTGTTGTTCTCCGGTTGTCAGTCAGAATGACAGTTCTTGCGTGAACTTAGGCCTATATATACCCAAGCCAATTTATTATTCTTTCCTTTTTGTCTTAGTGTTTAAAATATTTATTTTGAAACGAATTAATTAATTAATTACTTAAACAAACAGACTTACTGGGTGAGCAGGATAGGCTATGACAGCTGTCATATCACACCTTGCCATGCCCAGCTGATGCAAAGAATAGAATTTATATCTACACAGAAGAAAGCCCTGTCTAGACTCTGCCCAGGTATGAGTTGTGTCGAGCAATTCATTAGCCTGTTTGTTTGATGAAAAAAGACTAAATGTAGTTGCATACAACTGCAGCAGTGGAGGACTATTATTCTGCTGCGTGATACTGCGGAAGAACTGATGATGGCACAGTTTGATCTTCGGCTGACCAATCAGCAGAAAGGGGCGTTTAATTCCCGCCCATGTGTAGAAATCGAATATTCAAGCTGTTTATTCATTTTTCTACCCCTGAACAAAAAACGAAAATTTAAGCTGAATTCTCATTTTTCGTGTTTTGGACAAAAACGAAAAAACGAAAAAGGAGCCGTTTTCTCATTTTTCTACTTTCAATATTAAATCAAAAAATGAATGATCGAATGATACACAGATTTTTAGAGGGACACAGCTAAAAGTAAAGCCTTCAGTGAGTCATTTATGAATTCAGTAAGTTAATAATGTGAACATTCTGTTACAAAATCTGTATTGCATAAAGCACTAAATAAATAAAGGTGACTTGACTTGAACGTTTCATCAGACTGATTCAAACTGGTAACTCTGAGCTTGAGATTCGATTTGAGTGATTCAATAAAAGAACAGCCTTATAAGATTTGTCAGTCAGACTATGCTGGTTGTGATGCATGCTTTTTGAGTGCAGCAAGCGAAGACGATGCAATAGAAAAATGTGAAGTTAGTGTTTCTTTCACCATCACTGAATTTCAGGAAACACTTTTGTTAGATAAGAATATTATAAAATTGCTAAATGCATTGCCATTTACATCACAGTGCAGAAACGATACCGAATGCACAGAATAAGCTACTCAAGTATTTACACAGGCGTGCACATGCTTCTGCCTAAAAAGTGTCCTTTTCTCCAGAGAAACGGCGTAAAGCACAAACAGAAGAAATAAATAAATGAACACAAGTTCAGAAGTTCTTAAGGGAGTCACTGAAGTCAGTAAAATGCAAGGTTTGCTGTCATTAGAGTCAAGTGAGTCATATCTTATCTAGCGCTGCGTTCGGCATCATCGTATCCCAACATGCCCACACACACACGCACGCGCTTGCTCGCTCGCTCGGCACAATCAGAGAACTCTCATTTGAATAGCGTCTCGGGGAGATTATTCATAAGGTTTGTTTGAAGTTCAACAGTTTCCTCTCAACCATCAGGGAGTTGATTTTCAAAAGGTGGAGAGGCAGCGGAATAAAGAGGAGTGAAAGATTGATTAAACATGTGAGGCTCTGAGGTTGCGCTAAACAAAGATACCTTTCTCAATTAGACGAGATTCGCTTTAAGAGCACAATCAGAGAAATTTAGTCTGAGGAGAGGACCGTTCAGAGCACTCGCCAGCCGCACGGGCCTTTGAGTTTCTCCGTCTGCCGCCTGTCTGAGTCGAGATCGTCAACGCAATCGTATCATCAGCGGCTGCAGAAAGAGAACCAAGCGAAAATTTGTCAGCTGAGCAATCTATCTATCTATCTATCTGTCTGTCTGTCTGTCTGTCTGTCTGTCTGTCTATCTATCTATCTATCTATCTAT
>NW_015546068.1:553288-555842 GCF_001515605.1 Sinocyclocheilus anshuiensis | reverse complement strand
CTGTCTGTCTGTCTGTCTATCTATCTATCTATCTGTCTATCTGTCTGTCTGTCTGTCTGTCTGTCTGTCTGTCTGTCTGTCTGTCTGTCTGTCTGTCTGTCTGTCTGTCTGTCTGTCTGTCTGTCTGTCTGTCTGTCTGTCTGTCTGTCTGTCTGTCTGTCTGTCTGTCTGTCTGTCTGTCTGTCTGTCTGTCTGTCTGTCTGTCTGTCTGTCTGTCTGTCTGTCTGTCTGTCTGTCTGTCTGTCTGTCTGTCTGTCTGTCTGTCTGTCTGTCTGTCTGTCTGTCTGTCTGTCTGTCTGTCTGTCTGTCTGTCTGTCTGTCTGTCTGTCTGTCTGTCTGTCTGTCTGTCTGTCTGTCTGTCTGTCTGTCTGTCTGTCTGTCTGTCTGTCTGTCTGTCTGTCTGTCTGTCTGTCTGTCTGTCTGTCTGTCTGTCTGTCTGTCTGTCTGTCTGTCTGTCTGTCTGTCTGTCTTCCTTTCTTTCTGTCTGTCTGTCTGTCTGTCTATCTATCTATCTATCTATCTATCTATCTATCTATCAGAACTGGACCAGATTTATTTGAGGTGTAATCTAGGAGCATAGTCGATTGGGACAAATCTATTTAAGGCCTTTCAGTGGATGGGTTAAACACAGAGAGGGCTGCATGAGTTTTAGTTGACCGAAAATGGCCTGTAAATTAAACCTTGTGACTTGAACTGACAGCAGATAATGTCAAACTTTAAGACCAGGTAAACATCTTATTTGACATTGGAATACAGTAGCATACTACTCATACCAACTTCTGCAGTATGTAAAAATGGGAGCATTTCTTCTTTTCTCTAGCTTGCTTCCTCATCTAGTTTCTAGTCTATTAAACCTGGTATGATTGTATGAATATTGTTGGTTCTTTGACTGAAAGTTCCTGTTTTGTAAGTAGCCTTGGCTAAAATCATCAGCTAAAAACATAAATGTTAATATAACTGTGTGACACTGTACACTTGTGTGAGATGCCGTATCCCAGAATGCAATGCACTCGACTGTGGCAAAAAATCTGCAGTTAAAATGTTCACACAAAATTAGATTGAAATGTTAAGACCAAATCTGAATAGATTTTTTTTTTTTAATTGTCATAGAGGTGCATGCATGTGGCCACAAAATGAGTTGCACTAAAATGGAAAAAATAAATAATAAATAAATAAATAATATATTATAAATAAGATTTTATATATTTTTTATATTTTAAGTATATTATATTTATATTTTAAGTGTGTGTGTGTGTGTATATACATATATATATATATATATGTTTTGATTTATTTTCACATTTAAATTTTTTTCATTTTAAATATTATTCAGAAATAATATAGAAAATCAACAGAAAAATAATAATTGCTGACATGCCATCTGAACACATCTCACTGAATTAAACATGCTTATGATGAGATGGTAAAATTATAAATTAAAAACAATTACAATTTAATTTAATATAAATTATTCTTAATGTTTATTATAAAATTATTACAATTTGTAAACAATACAATTATAAATTATTAATTATAAACTGTAGAAACCCAATTCAATCCTGCTGAAGAAAAAAAACAGCTACAGGAACAGACTAGTCTGTTTTGGGGGTTTTAGAGGGATTTTGGACACTTGTCAGCTGGTTATGCATGAAAAAAGTAGTGTGTTCAAGCTCAGATCAGTTAGAAAACTAACTTTAAACCCTTAACTAGGATCAGAGAGGTTCAGTTGCGGATGAGACTTGAATGGAAATGCAGGTTTTGTGTGAAGTCACAACAGCAACAGAAGGGAAGAGAGATGCTCTGTTTCCGTTGTGTTGCTTGCAATGACAAATCAAACATGTAGCTTGAGATGAAATCACAGAAACAGGAAATGAACATCAGAGAATAAAAAAACATGATACACATCAGCATTATATGGACACAGTAAACAAGTGTCTTACTTTTCCGCCATTTCTTTGTCGTATTTACACCGTAGTTCCTGCAGCTCTGTTCGGGCCGAGTTCAGTGCTGGGAGACAGAGAAACGGGTGCCATTATTGACCTCTGACCTCATATCAAGCCTCAGTCGACCTCACTGTTTGATACGGATCTTACATGACTGAAGCGTTAATTATTTAATTATTTATTTATCTATTCACTCATTCATTCAATTTTAGGTGTGATATCCCACAAGGCAATGCACTCAACTGAGACAAATTATGTGCATATCAGTCACAATTCTTAACATTTTTACACAAAATTTGATTAAAATTGGAATTTATTTATTAAAAATTTATTAAAATTAAAAATGCACTTGGCCGAGTCTGACAGGCAGCGAAACGTCTGATTCATGTTCCTCCCTGTGGAAACGGCGAGACAGAAGAAAGATCAGAACAGGAAGTGACTGAAACCCCCACTGAGAAATGATGAAACCCTTGAATGGATCTCTGGAAACTCTGCTAAGCGTCTTATTCAGAGATGAATACAGTGGCATACTACAGCATGTTAATTGCTAAATGTGAAGTATATAACAGAGTACACAGTGTGAGATGCAGATTAAAAACTATGTGATTAAA
>NW_015546068.1:543257-553107 GCF_001515605.1 Sinocyclocheilus anshuiensis | reverse complement strand
ATTACAAATTATAATTTAATTCACTTTTTTTTATATATATTTTTTTAAATAGAAATAATTATTGCTGATATGCCAAATGAACAGCATTTACTGAACTAGACAGATATACAGACATAGAGCATATAGTATGCAGCATGTTTTGTGTCAGCTCTTCTGTGGGTCACGTACCCTTCCTGTGGGTCCTGGTGATTTTGGAGCGGGGCGTCTCCATCCTGGACGTTCTGTGTGCTGTTTGGTGTCATCATGTGGGGCCGCTGTGACGACGCCTCCCTCGTCTCCACGGTTACAGGCCCCTCCTCTGTGTGTTCTAAACACAATTAATTACATTGTAACCAGTCCAATCTCTCTTTGGAATAACAAGTGCAACCTAACAGTGTTCAGATAAGATTTTCACATTTTAAATTTTTCTTGAAAGAAATTAATTTATTCAGCAAGGATGCATTAAATTGATCAAACATGACAGTAAAGACATTTGTAATATTACAAAATATTTATATTTCAAATAAATGCAGTTATTTAGAATTTTCACCAAACAATCCCAAAAAAATGTGTCACGGTTTCAACAAAAATATGAAGCAGCACAACTGTTTTCAACATTGATAATAATAAGAAATGTTTCTTGAGCAGCAAATCAGCTTATTACAGTGACAGACTCATTTTAATATATATATATTTTTTATTTTTTTTTGCTATTTTGGTGGATAAAAAAAACTCTTTTTGAGAGCAGATTTAAAGTGAAAAATTATTCATAATTGAATTAAATATATATATTTTTTTTATATTTATTTATTTATTTAAATAGTTTTTTTGTTTAGGGTTGGGCTGTAGGTTATGGTTAGTCTGATTGATTTGATTTATATCAGAAGTCAATCAAAAGTCTCCAGTAACACTATAAAAATATTTTTTCTAAGTTTTAAAATAATTATTGGATTATTAGAGTATGTTTTACAAGAAAATACTATTTTAGGCTTTGTAATTAAAAAATGTAAAGTTTGGTAACACTTTACTTGAAGGGGTGTGCATAAGACTGACATGACACCTTCATAATCATGACATGACACATGTCATGAATATGAAGGAGGTTTTATGCATGTTTATGACAACTGTCATTAAGTGTCATTCGCTCAGTTATGTAATTGTTAATGCAAATATGACATTATTTGACCTAACCCTACCCCTACACTGGTGTCATGTCAGTCTTATGCACACCCCTTCAAGTAAAGTGTAACCTAAAGTTTAATTCAATGTGTTACTTGCTGTTTCTTTGTAATTATTTGTAATATTTACCATGCGAGTTAAAATTGTTTCTATGTTGTAACTTAAATTAGATTAATATGAGTCATAAATGCTTAGTATAATGTTTAATTCATTGTTTTCAATAATAAGAACAGAAACCGTATATATAGTAATTTATTGGGCTGTTCCCCTTTAAGAAAACATCGCCCATAAAGCTATTCAGATAGAGAGCGCGCTGAGAAGAAGTGGACTGAGTATGTGTGTACACTGCTAAAGTGAATTAATCCCTGTAAAACTATCTGAAACTACAGTAAATCAGTTCTTTTGTTTTAATTCAAGTCGTCAGAGTTCATTATTGCTTGTTAAGCGAAGAAGACACGACCTTCTAAACCTTTTTTTTTCAGTGTAGAGAACAATGTGTGTATGTGAAAGAGCATACTGTATGTTATAGTTTATCGTGTGTTTTAGACTCTGACCTGCTTTGTCAAGGCACTCCAGGTGTTTTCTCCAATGCTCAGAGATTTCTGTGACCAGAGGGTCACCGTCAGGAGCCGAACGCTGAAGTTCTGCCAGACGCTCCTGTGTGGCCTGCAGCAGCGGAGCCGGATCTGCACACACACACACACACACACACACACACACACACACACACACAGAGAGATGCAAAGCTACTTTAGTGCACAGTCACATTTGAGAAAATCCGGTGAAATTTTGCGGGCAAAAAAAGGTCAGTTGTAGGCTGTCATTAGACCTTAGGTTAGATGCTGTGTTGAACTTAACATGGATGAAAACGAGGCTGTGAGGGACAGACTTACAGTCTTTTTAATGGCATGCATTGTATAAAGGCCTTAGATCACGTCCTTTTCACAACTCACAACTTTCAAACTGTTTTATGAAGTTTTTGTCTACTGAAAGTTTCTTTCAGAAAGTCGATTCATAAGCTGAACAATCGCACAATAACGCACTGTACTTCAGTCCCTCACAGCCTCACTTTCACTCCCTGGCACTACCCTGACTAAGGTCAATAGTGTAGCAATTCATGAAGCACTTCTCCCACTGAAATCACTTTAATAAGCAGCTTTCTGGTCAACATGGCGAATTTGTGCAACCAATTTGAACACAAACGAAATCTGCGTGAGGAACTATTTTTGCCCTCACGCAAAACTCCCAAACACACGGCTTCCTATTGGACTTTGCTTGCGAAATTTCACAGAGCAATTGTAAATGTGAACACACCTTTAGACTTTCTACAGTTCTTATTTAATTCAACTGACTAATATAATGCTAAAAAACATAATAATTATAATTTTTGTAAAATTTACAATGTATTTTTTATTAATTAAAATTAATAACAATAATAATAATAATAAACAAACATATATTGAACTCTTAGTTTACATAATATATAAAAATGTAACCTAAGAAGTCTCTTTCCTATTTAAAGGGGTCATATGATGTGATTTCAATTTTTCCTTTCTCTTTGGAGTGTTACAAGCTCTTGGTGCATAAAGAAGATCTGTAATGTTGCAAAGACTAAAGTCTCAAATCCAAAGAGATATTCTTTATAAAAGTTAAGAGTCAACCACGCCTACCTAAAACGGCTCGTTCTAACACACCCCCACATATCTACGTCACGATGTGGGAAGATTTGCATAACGCCGCCCAAATGTTCACGCAAAGAAAGAAGGCGTAACTTTTATTCTCGCTGTAGTATTGTTGTTGCCGCCATGTCGTGAAGACGCTGTGTTTCATTGTGAAAGCGAAACTACTTTGTAACACAACTACGTTGTGGGGGCGTAACATTTCCGTCACACGCTTGAGGTATTCGGCCAATCACAACGCACTGGATAGCTGGCCAATCAGAGCACACCTCGCTTTTCAGACCGATGAGCTTTGTAAAAATCGACGCGTTTCAGAAAGGCGGGGCATAGAGGAGAAACAATAATGTACAGTATGTGGAAAATAATGTGTTTTTTGAACCTTAAACCGCATAAACACATTTCATTACACCAAATACACCAAATAATGTTATTTTTAGCAACATCATATGACCCCTTTAATAACATTGGTAACACTTTACAAAAAGAACCCAGCAGCTAAACATTAATTAAATACATTAACTAATGAGAAATTAATTTGATACAGCATTTTTTATAATAATTTTTTTTTTATGTTCACAGTAACTAAGGTCCATTAAATAATATTAACATTTTAATAGTGTATTAGTAAGAGTTGAAATTAACATAAACTAAGAGTAATAAACACGTTTCATTGTTAGTTCATGTAAACAACTGGAAGCTTATTGTAAAGTGTTACCAAAACATCATTTCCCACATCAGAACGAATCAAAATATTCCTTCTATATCGCCAAAAACCACCAACCTCAGCTGCTTAACTTGCTTCCAAATACTTATCTAGACAAATCTAACAAAGTAGAAAAGGATAAAAAGTCACCCAAAAAAGAAATAGTATATATATATATATATATATATATATAAAGGTGAGATTCTTTAGCACAACAGAGGAGCTGTTTTGCAATGCATGTGTCTCAGTGAGGGGCCCATGGGGCCAACTAGGAGGCTGTTTCTGCGCTAACAAGTCTCCTCTGGATCATTTGATCATTTAAATTATTATGCCAGGAATCCTCAGGAGGCGACTCGGCTCTCCACATCACAGGGCTGTTTTTAATCTTCCGTCTTCCCTTTCTTCCCCTGAAAAAGTTGAGCGCTGCACGGCTCAGGCGACCCAGCTCTCCACATCACAGGGCTGTTTTTAATCTTCCGTCTTCCCTTTCTTCCCCTGAAAAAGTTCAGCACGGCGCGGCTCAGAGAGGAGCCGTGCTCCTGTTGTGTACCTGGCAAAGGAGGTGACTCCCCGAGCCGGCGCGCAGAGAGAGAGGAGGCTCATGGGAGCACGGCTGACGCGGGGAGGGAAGCTACACACGCCGGAGTCTTTCACAACTCCAAAAGACGAGGGAAATCGCTTCTTTTTCCACTTCGACCCGTGGCGGCTTTCATCCTGCGCTCTCTGGGCGCGACAGGGGTCCTGATCCACTCTCGCTTCTCAAGCCGAGACAGATCCACTCTGGTTCCCGGCTTGCTTGGACTGGAGATATTTCCAGTCAGACTTTCCATCCCTCTACATCGAGGTCGGACGGGGAGGCCGCAAAGGCAAGAGAGCATCAAAAGAGCGGCGTATTTAATAAATCAGGATGTTAAAAACAGTCTGCAAGACTTTAAAGCCGCAGAGCGCATGCATGTGTGCGCTTTGTTACAAAAGCACAGTGGATATTGCATCAGTCACTTGGGACACTGCTTTTAAGAGCAGTATAACTCCTTTTACACAAAGACGACGGCTTAAATCAGCGCATCAACTCCTTTATCGCTTTCTTTTAAGTTCTAATGATCAAACCCTTCAGGCTTTATTCTCCAACGCAACCAGCGATGCTCCTCAATCAGACGCTCGGAGTGAAACTCTGCAAACTAGATGCATTTGCGAGACGGCGGAAATCACATTATGGAAGTCATTGTAGATATTAAAGTGTGTTTGCGTGTCTGAATGATGTCTGGATGCATCTGGATTAAACTGAAGCAGGAGCTGAGACACATTGCATGTGGCTTCTGCTTAATTCCCAGAGAAAGAAACCAATAACACAGTATCAAAAGGAAATTTTTTTGCACATATTTGCACATATACAACATATTTATTTATTTGTTTGTTTGATTTCTCACATGGTGCCATAGCTATACTGTGTTTTTTTTGGACGTGCATCAATAATGCCATGATATTCTAGGAAGCAGACTCAGCACCATGGTATATTTTAAAGTACCATAGCATTACCATCTGATGTCATCACTGTACCATTTTTGTTGTTGTTGTTTTACCATTAAACTGAAATTCATGTACCATGCTATTCACATGAAACTCCAAATACCATGGTATTCTTTGCAAATGTACCATGATGGCAGTACCATGGTACTGAATGAATTTCAGTACCAAGGTATATTTTAAAGTACCATAGAATTACCTTATACCTTCAATGTACCATAGTACCACCACAGTATATTTTTTGGTAAAAGACTGTACTTTATATATGATATGATGTATATGATACTGAAAAGTATGTACCATAGTATTTATATGGTAAATATGGTACTTTTTTATGTGTACCATATGGTACCATGACAATAACATGGTATTCTTGAAGTAAATATTGTATAATATATCATATATCATACAACACTCCCAAAAATAAATAATAAAAATAATAAATAATTTACATTTATATATTTACATTTACATTTAGACATTTAGCAGACGCTTTTATCCCAAGCGAATTACAAATGAGGACAATGGAGGCAATCAAAATCAACAAAAGAGCAATTATGATATTAATATATGTCACATTTTATTATTAGCTGTTTTAACACATTCATGTTTTACCAAATAAAAAGGACAGCACTTTTAGAGTTTCATTCCCCAATCTGATGTGAGCATAAGCATTGGGACAATTGAATTTAAAGCAAATGTAAAAGTTTAAAAGCTAATATTTAGTTGTGAATCCCTTGCGTGCAATCACAGCAGTGAGTCTGCCACCCACAGACATCACCAGACTCTTGCTTTCATCCATTGAAATGCTTTTCCTAGCCTTTAATACAGCTCATTTCAACTGTTGATTGTTTTGGGGAGTTTCTGCCTTTAGTCTCCTCTTTAGCTGGTGAAATTCATGTTCAATAGGATTTAAATCTGGAGACAATCTAAGACCTTCCATTTCTTTGATAAACTCCTTGACTGAGCTAGCAGGGTGTTTTGGGTCATTGTCCTGTTGCAATTATGAAGCACTTTCTAATGAGTCTTGTGGCATTTTCTTGAACATTGGTAGCCAAGATGTTTTTGTACACTTCTGCATTCATTCTGCTATCACCATCATTCATTAAGTCATTAATAAAGTTGAGAGGGCCTGTTCCAGAGGCAGCCATGCATGCCCACACCACCTCCACTTCACAGATGGTCGTTCTGCAACTGAATAAATGCACTTCTTGTCAAGAGAAAAAGTGACAGACGCAGCAGTTGTGAGTGGGGTGGCCAAACCTAGCCCTGCCCCTGTGTTAATTGCGTTAAATATTTTTAACATGTTAAACTGAAAAAATTAATCACCTGCGTTAACGCGTATATATATATATATATATATATATATATATATATAATTTTTTTAAATAATTATATCTCTTTAACTTTGGGTAACTCTATTACTAAAGGGTAATAATTTGTATAAGTCACCTTAAATAAATAAAAGCACCTACTGGCGTCAAGAAAGGAAACACTTTGGATAATCAATTATTGTCTCATGTTAATTTGTTTTCCCTTAAAAACGCTGCTGCTGCATTACTAAAATAACTGTCACGTTCATTCTTCCCAATTTGCTTTGTGCTGTAAAGTTTATTCGTGTTGATTATGGAGGCTATTAGAGAGTGTCAAACACATTCTATCAAATCAGATGCAATCATTCCCTGATTAAATTAAGTATTAATGGCAGGTACAGGAGGACGAGTCTCGTTCAGGTCTCGTGGTTCACTCAGCGCTGGGTTTGGACATCACAGACCGCCGATTAGCTGTAATTAATCTGTCCTTTTACCGTCCATGTAAATACACTGCTCGTTTTTTCATTTCTCCATAACTTCATTACACTTGATTGGATGTTTGCCTTCAGGTCATGTTAACTAATACCAGCAAAACCCCACTTATAGATGTTAGAAATCATAACCACACAAAGAAAAAAAAAATCAATTTCAACATGCGTACAGAACACTAATGAGAGAATAAAGTAATACTTTTATTCAGCAAGGATGCATTAAATTGATCAAAACTGATAAGTAATGACATTTAATATGTTACAAAAGATTTCAATTTCAAAGAAATGCTGTTCTTTTTAACTTTCCATTCATTAAAGAAAAAAATTTATCAGTTTTCACAAAAATATGAAGCAGCACAACTGTTTTCTACATTGATAATAATCAGAAATGTTTCTTGAGCAGCTAATCAGCATATTAGAATGATTTCTGAAGGATCATGTGACACTAAAGACTGGAGTAATGATGCTGAAAATTCAGCTTTGTTCACAGGAATAAATTACAATTTGCAATATATTCACATAGAAAGCAGTTATTTTAAATGGTAATACTATTTCACAATATTACTATTTTTACTGTATTTTTGATCAAACAAATGCAGCCTTGATGAGCAGAAGAGCCTTCTTTCAAAAACATTGAAAAATCTTACCAACCCCAAACTTTTGAAAAGTAGTGTAAATGCATTGCTGAGATCTAGTTCAGATTCTCAGTTAAACTTCTTAGCTTGTTGTGTCTCATTGCTGTGATGGACTGTGGGTCGTGTTGGTTTTAACAGTTCGAGATTTGATCCTTTTATGAACAATTTTCTCAACTGTGTTCCACAAAAACCCGCTATTCGTCTTCTGCTTTCTGCTCTAATTAAGATGCTTTTCATGCAGGTTTGTCTTTGCTCACACCTGATAAAACGACGGCTTAAACTCCCGGTGCATGACGCAACATCCCCCAACTCACCATCCAACAAAAGCATGATCGATTTCTCTCCTCGGCCTAAAGACGAGATGCAGAAAGCAAGTTAAAGTATGCGGTGGCGGACAAGCGGGGTGGCGCGGTGTGCCAACGTGAGCAGGTGTGTCAGGGCGGTCTGTCTTGGCCCTGTCAGCGCTACACCGTCATTAGCCAGCGCGGGCGCAGCGGGGAGCAGCGCGCGTCTCTCTGGGCCCTCTGTAATTACGCTCTGACATAATTAACCCAGCAAGCCCATTAGCCTAGCGCCGACTGCAAAAAAAAGCTTCGCTATAATTATTTGTTGTGTGCATGCTAATGAGACCAGCTGTGCGCCCATCGTACAACACGAACAAATTAATTTACAAGGCTGTGCTTCAAGGGTTTTTTTTCCCCTTGCACCTCTCAAATACGCACTCAGAACGCACCACATCTTTTTTTGGCTATCGAGTGGATGCTCAAAGTTCAAAAGTGTCTCTTGTCAGCTGAGCTATCTGAGTGTATGAACTCTAGTGTTTCCCACGAATCAATGATAATAAGGCAACTTTTTATTTACAGTAAACAAAAAAGTGCCAAATTATTCAGAGTATATACTTCAGAGAACAAGAATATTGCACTAGAAACAGCTGTGTCGCTTAATAAAGATTTAAAACTCATAAATTCCCCATGATTTACATTCCAGTCAGATTAATATGAACATTAAAGTGAAGTTAGATGCGGATTACATTAGATTAATGCAAATTTATGAGTAACTAGAGCTTTCTTCACATCCTGTGACAGATTCAATACTTACATTCTTACAACACTAACAACAAACTACCAGAAAGTACCGTGGTATTACCATGCTTCTGTAGACTTGGTTTCATCCTATAGGAAAAAGCTGAAATAAGATATCTTTGTTATCTCAGATGTGTCTCCTACACAATAAAATTAAACAGGGACATCTCAGATGATTCTCCTGAGAAAAACACAGCAAAAATCTAACGTGTCTCTACTAGTGTTGCAGAAAAGATCTCAACAATGTCTCAAAAATCTATCTATCTATCCATCCATCCATCCATCTATCCACCTACCTACCTACCCATCCATCCATCCATCCATCCATCCATCCATCCATCTATCTATCTATCTATCTATCTATCTATCTATCCATCTAACTATCTGAAAGCTAACAGTGGCATAGTATATATCGCACACTATTATGAAAATTATCATCTGATACAATCGATGCAGCACATTTTAACGTTTTTGTAAGTATAAAGCATGAGAACAGTGTGACCTGATCTCAAATGTTCCATGAAAAACATCATTGAAACTTAAATTCCTCTCATTTTAACATTCAACAGTCTTTGCCCTTGATACTGGAGCGGTAATAATAAATGCTTTTGTAAAAGCCTTGATGAAGAAAGCAATAAAGTGGAGAGAGAAGGAGGTAAAGAGAGATGCGTTTCTTCCTACGACTGTGTGCCCTGAAAGACAAACTTCCCTCTCAAAGCCTTTTTGTTTTAGTGGAGTCGTGAAGGACACAGTCGGACAAACATCAATAAGAATCAGCTGTGAAGTGCGCTTGAAAGCGGCGCAGAGGTGCAGCTGCGTGCGGCTTCGCTGGAGACAAGTGATCTCAATAAAAGATGAAGGATGCAAACAAGAGGGAAGCCAACGGACCGGGCGAGAGAGGCCAAGCTAACTCTGGAATATTAACTCAAGGCCACCAGGATGATTTCAGGAGATGTTGGTGACGTCTGGAGCCGTGTGAATCTGACTCAGGAGTCATGAGGAAGTGGCTTTATGAACAAATGTGGGACAAAACATCTATTCAAGAGCTTCGAGTGATTCAGATACAGTCACATACAATCTGTGAGAGAAAGCAGCCTAAAAAAGACACTTAACATGTCTGAATGTCACTGCATTACAAATAAAATATCAGAGCAAGTGTCATTCATCTCAAAGATGCACGTACACTCTAAAAAATGCTGGGTTAAAAAGGGACAAACCCAGCTATTGGGTTGTTTTGACCCAGCGGTTGGGTTGTTTTGACTCCA
>NW_015546068.1:535401-543184 GCF_001515605.1 Sinocyclocheilus anshuiensis | reverse complement strand
AGCGGTTGGGTTGTTTTGACTCCAAATTAACCCAACCGCTGGGTCAAAACAACCCAATAGCTGGGTTTGTCCCTATTTTACCCAGCACTGGGTTGTATTTAACCCAGCATTTTTTAGAGTGTATAACATATAACTTCAAAAATGAAGTTGAAATTTGTTAAATTATTTGGATGAGTTAAAATAATGACAGAAAAATACTTTTTTTTTACACTTTGAGTCTGATCTTGTCAGCGAATCAGTGAACAATTCATTCACAAATTGGACTAAAACATTCATTTACAAATCTGACTCAGCTGTTCTTAATGGTTCAGTGAAATGGTTTAACATTTCAGTGACTAACTGAACTGAGAACCATCTGGTGTTAATGAATTTTATTAGTGCTTAAATGTAAAATATAGTTTGGTCCTAAATGGCTTCAATTTTATGAGCTGAATCATGACTAACAAACTGAACTGTGACACATAAAATTATAATAAGCACCCTTATTAATAAAACCTAATCAAAAAAAAAGTAAACAGCATTATGTGCTTACCTATGGCTTTATTGAAGAGTTTGATAGCAGTGTGTTATCAGTGAGCAAAAAAAAATCAGTCTCAGAAATAGAATCGGTTTTGTGGAATCGATTCTTTAAAATGAACTGTTCAAAAGAACAGATTTATGTAAATGAGTCAGACCTCTCATTACTACTAAATTTTGTTACATTTATGTTTATAACAAGACAAAGAGAAAAAAAATCAAAATATACTCTCTAAAAACAAATTAATTTCTGACAAATTGTTGCTAAATATTTGTTAAATACATTTTTTTTTATTTGGAGTAAATGACACTTGCTTTGATCTTTCTAAAAAAAAAACCTCAAAACATATTCTCTAAAAACAAATAGTAATATCTGACACAATTATACTTGTTTTAAGGATTTTCATATTTTTTTATTAATTTTATTTTTACTGGAATAAATGACACTTGCTTTGATTTAAAAAAAAAAAAACTCAAAACATATTCTCTACAAACAAATAGTAATATCTGACACAATTACACTTGTTTTAAGGACGTTCTGATTTTTTAATGCATTTTTATTTATGATTTGTTACTGGAATAAATGACACTTACTTTTTATAGAAATATTTCTAAGCAAAATAAAAATTATTCTAAATATATTTGCTAAACACAAAACGTAATATCTGACACAATTATAGCCTACTTATTTTAATAATAAGTAAATCGTGTCATTTATAAGTAAATGGCATGTGCTTTGATATTTCTGAGAAAAATAAACTATTCAAAACATATTCTCTAGAAAACAACCCATAATATGACACAATTATACTTGTTCAGAGGAGGATTAGATTTTTTTATTCATTTATTTGTATTTTTTATTTTTTTTTGGTTGATATTTTGATATTTATTGCAAAGACATTCAGACATTTGTAAAAAATAAAATGTGTCTAAATACGTTTTGAAGCCACTGTATGTATAGCCACAAATTCTACAATTTTTTTTAAAGATATTTTACCTTTAATTCATCAGGTAAGGCATTTAAGAACACGTTTATTTTCATGACGACTTGTCAAGAGGATATAGTATACTGTAAGATGCTGTGAGGCTTATATATTCACCTTCACACACACACTGGCTCCAGTATTTTCTCCCTGTGGGCTTGTTCTCTATAGGGACTCATTGGCCGGGCAGCACTTTTATGAACATTATGCATTATTAAACATCTCCTGGGCTTTGTGTTTATTACTGCTCTTACAAATCATCAGTACATAATCTCAGGCGGGCCACCGAGCTCTCACACACACACACATACACACACAGATGTCTGAGGAAAAATCCCCTGAAAGAGTCACATTTTCAACTATAAGATGCTCAGAGTGTGAACTACTAACGAAACATGTGACACTGAACGCATTCGCTCCCGAAGGACCTCAAGACCATAAACAACCAGAACACGATGGGGGGGGTTTTTTTCAGATGAAAAGGTACATCTAAGCATGTTATTTTTTTAAGTGTGCAAAACTACGGTAGGTCATGTGAGTTTCACCTTCAATCTGGAGGAAAATAATGAACTACACAAAATACTGTCACTCTTCCATGAAAACAGTGGCATAAAGAGGCTTACAGTTCCAGCATGAGGGAATTACCAGGGTGAAAAATACATCAGGCTGTAAGCGTTTCAATACACGGATCCAAATTACATCTCAAACTGTCATGAACTTCGAAATCTTTGAGGGTTAAAGAAATAGTTAATGTCATTCTGGGACCCGAATGCACTCTGTCAGGCTCCACAAATGACCGAAAACATCAGAAAAGCACTAATAAAAAAGGTTAATATGGTTCATGCGCTATATTCCAAGTCCTATAACAACTATGTGCGATGAACAGACCCAAATTTAAGCCATAATTCACTGACTCACATGATTGATTTTATTGTTTTACTTTTTATACACACATTCTCATTCTTACAACATGAAAATCTATCATAAATAATTTATTTTTAATTACAACTATGATTAAATAATGAAATACACTATTTGAATATTTATAAAAACATAAAAAATATATATATTTATTGTGTGAAAATAATTTTTTTTTAACACAAAATTATGACGCAATTTCTACCAAAAACAACAATACTAACCCTAATAATGTTTAAATAAAAGAAGACAAAGTAATTTGGGATTTGTGAGTGATTAATGACTTAAATCGTTTCTGTTCCTATTTTAAGCACTTTAATGGTGCTTTTTTGTCCTTTTTATAAAATGAAAATGCACAATGAAAGTAGAAGCGCAAATTTAAGAAGTAATTCACTGATCAGCAGTTCTCAAATCTCACATTTTTATTCAAAATAGGCACATGTTGACATTTTATTTTTGATACTCAAATGACTTTTATATATAACTTGTTTTATCTTTGTCCCAGGTACATTCTCTTAATATATCTCATCTTAATATACAAAATTATCAAATATTTGTAAAAACTGGAAAAAATATTTTCAATATTCATAGTTTAAAAAATTTACGAGATTTATTTTTCCACAGAATTATGCCATTTCCACTGCAACCAACAATACTAACCCTAATAGCGTTTTAGCAAAAGTAGACAAAATAATTTGTGATATGAGCAATATGAGGTTATAGGGAAAGATTATTAGCGAATAATCTCTTAAATTTGGGTCTGTTCTTCACACAAAGCATCAAATGACTTTAGAAGACTCTGAATATAGCGCATGAGTCGTACGAATTACTTTTCTAACACTTTAATGCTGCTTTTTGGAGCCTGACAGTGCTGTACTGAACGTGAATGGCTATATTTAAAGCTTTGTGAAAGCTTTCAATCACTAATTCAGGTTTGAAAGTGAGTAAATAATGAGTTTAATTACCAATAATTAGACAAAAAGTCGGAAGTCGTGGCCTAATGGTTAGAGAGTCGGACTCGTAACCCAAAGGTTGCGAGTTCGAGTCTCAGGTCCGGCAGGAATTGTGGGTGGGGGGAGTGAATGTACAGTCAATACCACGACTGAGGTGCCCTTGAGCAAGGTGCCGAATCCCCAACTGCTCCCCGCATAAATGGCTGCCCACTGCTCCGGGTGTGTGTTCACGGTGTGTGTGTTCATTGCTGTGTGTGTGCACTTTGGATGGGATAAATGCAGAGCACTAATACTTGGCCACATGTCATGACACTCTGCCGCAGTACCGCTGGTCACCACTAGCCAGCGCCGCAGCTCTAGCATTCATTAGCGCAAACAGCAGGTTGATGGGGTCTTTCATGACAAAGGCGTCTTCAGAGCGCAGGCTGAAGTTGGGTCCTTTCAAACGCTGCTGGTTTTGGCTGACACAGTGATTTCCTGACGTTCCACAGCTCTCGACTGACATGAAACGCGTGAGACACTGCCACAGGGGTACTGATGGAGGGAGAGGGGGGCACAGGGGGATTATGGGTACAAAAACACAGGCAGAGGTAGAGCGAGCACCCACGGCGCCTGTCTTACGGCTACGCCCCTGGCAACAGTCCTCTCCAGGTAAGCCAGCTACAGAGAGACGCCTTTGAGTGACAGGCTGTCTCGCAGAACACGCCGGCGCAGGAAAGACGCTCCTCTGGAGGGACTAACTTTGACTTTCCCCGGCTTTTCCTCGAGTAAGCGGATGCAGAAATGGAAAGCATCCATATGACCGCGGGGCATGAATATGACGGCACTAAAAACACATAACCGAGAGCTGTGTTATTTACAGCCAAGGCTCTGATGAATCTTCTCGGAGCAAGGGATACGGATGGGGAACGTGTAGCAGATGGCCCGTTAACAACACCAGGTGAGCCGCGAGCCTCCCAGGTGAGCTACCTGAGAACGGAGAGGCGCTCCGAGTCGAACGCTTTTAGAAAGCAGACAACAGAGCTTCCCTTAAGAGCCGTGCGGCGCAAAACGCGAGAGCTGCGAGATCACAGAAAGTTGTCGATTGTGGAAACAGACAAAGAAAAAAAATGGTTTAACTTGGTTATTTTGGTGAACACACACACACACACACACACACACACACACACACACACGTGGATGTATGTCTCATATGCAGGTGTTTCTTCAACTACAGTACAAGCACTATTATGTCCCGAGGTTGATTTTTATTAACACTAACAGATATAAATAACTAAGAGAACTAGTTTTGTTATATGAATATCACTTACTTTTTTAAATAATATTTTATTATCTTTATGAATGTCATTTTATTTTTGATACTCAAAAGTCTATATATTGACAAAAGTCTATATATACAAAAGTTTATATATTGATTTTCATTCTCAATCTTAAAATATGAAAATACATTGTATTAAATTACATTATTTAGCCTACATTACAATCCATTATATTTAAACATTTTCATTACAACTATTTATATATAATAACATTTTATCAAAGATAGAATTTCTAAAAATAATTTTGTGTGAGTGTAAATATTTGTAAAACATTAAGAAACATTTTCAAAAGTTATTTTGTGAAAAGCTCAATCTTAAAATATGAAAATCCATTATATTTTATTTACATTAGCCATTATACAGTCCATTATATTTTTAATTACAACTGCATATATATATATATATATATATATGAAGTTTATATATAAAATTAATATTTATAAAATATAGTTGTTAAAAATATTTAAAATAGTTCTTTTTGGGAAAATGCTTTTTCACACAATAAATAGTTGTTTAAAAAAAAACAAAAAAACATTAAGATACTAATTGTAATAATGTTTTATGAAAAGTCGACGAAAAAATTTGAGATGTGAAGAACAGAAAAAAGCCAAGGTAAATATCACATTTTTAATTTCTACATTTATTTTACGTATAATATTACATTATAATATATTTTATTATATTTAATATTTCTCCTGTTTTTATATTTTATTTATATATTTTTGTGCATCATTTCCAGTCAAGCTGTAATTTTGTCACAATATGCAACAATAACAATATTATTTAATTGCGTACATTTAGGATCCATAAAATGATGAAATTACCCTTATCAAGACAAAAGAGTTGGACAAAAATGTTCACAATATCATTTTAGAATGTTATCAAAGATGTGATGGAAATAGAAAACGGGACAAAAACAGATTCCTTTTGTGATATGTGCATGTCTACTGTTAGTAGACAAATGAAATAAACTAGTGCAAGTGCAAGTTTATTTTCTAAGCATCCACAGGGCCAAAAGTGCCCAGAGTTGAAGAAAGACTCGCATCTGTTTTACAATTGTTTTTCATAATTATAAACAGCTGAACAATCAGGGATTCAATAATTGCTGACAAAACAGGAAAACAGAGCAAAACATAAGAACGTGGAAATGGGGAGCCATCATCATCGTGATGGTGGACTTCTGTTGATATCAGCCACACGGACAGAACGAGAGACACACAGAGCGATTAGCATGGAGAGCGTAAAGGACGCATCAGCATTTTCTCTTCGCCTCCTCCTGGAGTCAAAAGACAAACTCAACTCTTTGTAGATAAACAGATGAGCAGCATGTTTTTGTTAACTTTATCAATACCATACAAGCGGCGCATTAAAGCAGCGGTCACAGGACTCTATCGCTGTACAGAAAGTCATTGAAGACTAAAGGCAGAGCGGCGGTCAGACCTGCGTTATGTGTTTATCTCCTAATACAGTATCTGGTGCACAAACGGTACAGGTACAGTAACTGAAGCCGCCTATACAACCATGATGGACATAATCACACTAAAAAGCCTTGAGTCGCTAAAGCAGAAGCTGATTTAATCCATCAGAAATTGAATGGATGAAAATATGTTCGGCTGTGTATTTTATAGAGCAACCCTAACACAATATGCCCCCAAAAAATCTCTCCTATAAGCATCATAGTGGTGATTTTGCACAGGCAACATTACTCATTTTCGGTAAAAAATGTACAAATCTAGTTAAAAGGTGCATATGATTTTTCACTGCCTCAGTTACAACAGCAGAAAAGCTGTTTTAGATTCAGATCAAGTAATTTGATTTTAGTGAAAGTGCTGAGTGAGATTACACACACAATCCTATGCTGATAATGCATTAAAAAAAATTCATAACCAGTATTATTATGCTTCTTAAAAATATCTAAACATCCTTAAAACGAGATTGATCTGAGATGCAAAACTGTGTAAAATAAAGTGTGTAACTTTTTTTAGAGAATGCATGCTGCATGTTTTTTAAGCATAGACCTCATTAAATCAAACATTTTCATCGATTTAAAACAAGAAATAAGAAAAAAATTCCAATTGGGCAATAAAAAATATATTTAATTCCAAATATTCCAAATATAATACATACTGTATATTTTATCTTAATGGATGTTCAGATATTTTTATTGCAGGAAGCGTAGCATCAGAATAGCATCGCTTTACTAAACGGCCTCTGAATGGCAGGAGGCATCAAAAACAGGCAAAGCAACAAATTAATATTATTCAACATTTTACAGAAAATATTCAGATGTAACCCCCTTTGTAATCATTAACATTTTCATAAGTAACTGTAATTTAAACACACATTTTTTTCTGAGTAACTGTAACTGATTACGGTTACATTTCTTGGTTACACTTTATTTTAAGGTGTCCTTGTTACAGTGTAAAGTACTGAGTAATATTAATTAACTACATGTACTTACTATATGGTTAGGGTTAGGATTTGGGTTTGTCTTAGGGTTACTTGCATGTAATTATGTATAATTAATTGTTATTATAATAGTAAGTACATGTAACGTGTAACAAGGACACCTTAAAATAAAGTGTTACCTATTACGTAACGCTGTTACATGTAACTAGTAACTCCCCAACACTGGGGACACCACTATCACGTCTCAGAGTGGGTGACGATTTCTCCAGTTCAAAATTACGAGGTACGACATGTTTTTATTAAATGTAGTGTAGTGTAGTGACCTTGCTCAAAGCCAGAGGAAAGAACAGATTAATAGGCTGCTGTAGACAACAGGCTCCCCCTCACAGATGGCAGGATCTGTCAGGGGTCGATACAGATGAAAACATAGCTCTCGTCATCAGGACGATTCGCAGGGAGGTCAAACGGCGGGTTACGCGCGCACCTGATGACCGCGCTTTGGGGGGAAACTTTGGCTGCGTTTAGACAGCATCACCCTTTTGTAGCATGGACAGACGAGGTCAATTGGGAGTTATTGACTGGGTCTTTTTACATAAATCCAGTGTTCATTTTGACAGCAAATTTTGATTTAGTTTTCATCATAGTCTTTTGACTAAAATGCCATTTAGTTTTAGTCATATTTTAG
>NW_015546068.1:527936-535381 GCF_001515605.1 Sinocyclocheilus anshuiensis | reverse complement strand
TACCATATTCTTCATTCTTTCAAGCAGACATATTTATTTCTATAAATACATTTAGATTAATCTTTAAGACTACTAAAGTTTTTCAGTCAAGAACAGAGTGTGATTTTCAGTTTTTTTTTGTTGTTGCTTGATTAACATCAATGACTCGGCTTCTCTTACTCCCACATATTGCCATTTTTTAATGTTTTATGCGACGTGCAGCAAGTGTATTTTAGCTTATGTCCCGCAGGTTCATATGTACGTACGCATAACCTCCGAACCACGCAGCAGATTCGTTCTGAATGAATCTCTTCCCAAATCGTCCCTCCCTAACGTTTTCGTCTTGTTTTTATTCGTTGACGAAAATGTCAATAGATTTACAGCATAGTTTTTGTCATTCAAGACTAGTTTTAGTTCGTTATCGTCTCTTTGCTGTCAGTGGAAAAAAACTTTAAAATGAACACTGCATAAATCAAAGGCAAAAACAAAACAATTCAGCCAGATTTCGTCACATTTGATGGCCCTTGTGTCTCTAAATATAAATTCTAGCACCAATTTAAGAAATATTTCCAATCAATTCTTCGTTATAATGAACCACTTTACTTGGTAAGTGATTTTACATTATTTTAGTAATACTTTTATTCATCAAGGATACATTAAATACATTAAATTGATCAAAAGTGACAAGATTTCTATTTCAAATAAATGCTGTTCTTTTGAACTCTCTATTCATCAAAGAATCCTGAAAAATTAATGTATCACCATTTCCACAAAAATATGAAGCAGCACAGCTGTTTTCAATGTTGATAATAATCAGAAATGTTTCTTGAGCAGCAAATCAGCATATTAGAATGATTTCTGAAGATCATGTGACACTGAAGACTGGAGTAATGATGCTGAAAATTCAGCTTTGATCGCAGAATTAAATTACATTTTGAAATATATTACAATAGCAAACACTTTTTTTAAATCGTAATAATATTTCACAATATTACTGTTTTTCCTGTATTTTGGATCAAATAAATGCAGCCATGATGAACAGAAGAGGCTTCTTTTAAAAACACTAAAAACCTTACTGACCCCAAACTTCTGAATGGCATTCAGTCCTTCAAACATTTAAAGTTAAAAACTAGTCGAATAACAAATAAAATCTATCTGGAGCTCAAATGCCACTATTTTATTTGCAGTGCAAGAAGGCTGTTTAACGTTTGTCTGCACCATTCACCACATCCTACATGCTTTCTGCAATTTGTTTTTATTCTCTAAATATGAAAGAAAGAATCACAAGTGCTCTTGTAAGTGCAAAAAAACAAACAAACATGAAATATGCTTTTTGTTAATACATAAAAAATATTGATAGGAGAGCTATAGGTCAGGGATTCATACCAAATACATCTTCAAAGCGAGACACTTTACCTAAAAGAAAATGCATTACTTCTTTCAAAGAGCACGGAACAATATGAAGTGCAAGGGATCGGAGAGATCTTTAAAGTCAGCCTGTTTTATACAAAACGTCTGTCTATGTAGGCAGCATGAGCCTCATGTGTAACTGTTTTGAAATGCTCTACACATGCAGCACTGCTCGCACAAAATACAACTGATTTCAATAGCACATACTGCATTGCAACACTTAAATAAGCATAAAAAACATGTTGCACACACAAAAACTGGTTAAAATTACACTGAGAAATGTTTAATCATTACTTTTCAGCACTGGCGGACATATAGTTTGCCTAATCCACCATCTTGGATTTATTCACCGAACCTGTCGCAATGCATTCTGGGATTGCATTCTCTGTGAAGGCTACAATTTGGCTAAAGCAAGGCAGCATACATTTTAAAATGGCCGTTTCGTCAGAAGCACACCTATGATGCCTGAAAATGCTGTCTATGTAGGCAGCTCCCTAGGTTTTGGGCTCTCCAGCAGAAGCTTCCATTACCCAGTCAATGAATGTGTAAACAGTGGCATCAGCTTCCTGTGATCTCTGATAGCACGGTCCAGCGTCAGGCCCCTGTCCTCTTTCTCTCGTCTCTATTTGTCTGGTTTCTCTCTTATCGTCTCTCCTCTGCTCTACACTCCTCATCAATCCCACGTTTCACTTGTGAGTGTCGGTCAGCCTCCAGCTGAGTTCTGATTGGCCCGCTGCGGTCAACAGAACCTGAGACCATATGGACCCACACGACCCCAAACACATCCAACAAGCAGAAAAAAGGGGCCACTTTCTACACTTTTGCAAACACTTACTATAGTACTCAACAAAAACAGTAACAGTTTTACATGATCATTTCTAAACAGACCGTTTTTGCTACTGTACCTTTAAGATGTTCATATCTAAATGACCTCATGAGGGAAAACCAAGATACAGTAAAGGTATTTATATGTAGATGTAGATGTATGTTAATGAGCAAATGATGTCATAAAATATTTACTTTAATATAGCGGGATTAAGTGACTAAATCAGTGTTGTTATTGTTAACTAAACTAAAATTATTAATAATCATTTTCATTAATTGTAGTAAAGCTGAAATCAAAATAAAATATAAATATCAGATGAAAAAAACAACAACGGAAAATTTGAAATGTCACCTTGGCAACATTTGCTACTGTACCTTTAAGAAGTCCATATCTAATGAGCTCATGGAAATGATGTCATAAGCATAAAATATATACTTTAATATAGTGGACTATGTGAAAACAATCAGTGCTGGTATTGTTAAATAAAACTAAAACTAATAAAAATATTTTTTAATAATTGAAGTAAAGCTGAAATAAAAATAAAATATAAATATTAGATGAAAAACCTCAATAAAAATTATAAATGTTGCTTTGGCAACTAATAAAAATAAAATGTATTTTCAGTCATAAATTATTATAACTGAAATAAAAATTAAATTAAAACTAGATATATTAAGAAAAAAACTAAAAATGACAAAGCACATAAAATGAAAATGAAAATTGTCATAAGCATAAAATATGACAAAATCAGTATTGTTATTGTTATCTAAGGCTATTAAATAAAATATATATACATATACTAAATGAAGAATTTAAACTTAAAAAACTTCTATGAAAATTAGAAATGTTGCATTGGCAAATTAATTTAAATAAAATTAGTTGAAAAAACTACTAAAACTGAAACAAAAACAAAGCTAAAAAATAAATATTAAAAACAGCCCAAAAACGAATAAAAATGGCAAAAGCACATAAAATTAAAACTGTCATAAGCATAAAATGTATAGTTTAATATAGTGCACTAAATGACTAAATCAGCTTTGTTATAGTTAACTAAAACTATTAAATTAAAAAATATATATATTAGATAAAAAATGTTAACTTAAAAAACTTGAAAAATTGAACGTAAAAATGTTGCCTTATTAAAATGGGTAGAAGAAAAAAAAACTGAAATAAAAATTAAAAGCTAAATAGAAATAGAAATATATATATATATATATATATATATAACACTAAAATAACACTGAACTAAATACTGAATAAATGTTTATATATAAATGTGGGTGGTCGTACAGTATGTAAAAGACCTTATGGTTTAACATCACGATTTCGGAGTCGTTTTGCTATTTAGTTTCATGTTTTGAGATCAGAGTATGTCTACATAGTACATAATAAACCTCAGAAGAGTACAAAAACCCTGTTTTACGTGATATATGACACCTTAAACAGGTTTCTAATTGGCATTAAAAAATCAAATGAATAATATCATGTAAGCTATCTCTTATAGTTGTGTATATAAATGTTCCTGTGAGTCATGTGAAATTGAGCGGTGAATGTATGGTTGTGTGTGTGTGTGATGGCGCAGGCAGGTGTGCAGCTCACCTGGGGCCTGGATCAGCTGTTTGTATATTCCCAGGAATGCAGACTCCGCCTCCTTACTGCGCTGGCTCAACGCAACCACCTGCAGCAGAGAGATGAGCTCATCAATCCAGGACACACTTAAGGGCCATGCAACACATAATAAAACACTCCAGTCAATAATTCTCCTCCATATGTTGATACCGCAGAGCTACAAATGAACAGAGCAAAGTTTATTCCAGTACTTAAACAGAGAAAAACATTAGCATGATCGCTCTTGAGGAAAACTCAGTCTAATAATGTCACCAATGCAAGAAAGCATCTGATACTCCGACAAATATAATACCAGAGACTCAACATAATGGCTTCACACTCATCACAACACAAGGGGATGAATTCTACTCATTCTATTTGAGCAGTATGAATACAGTGCATCACTTACTACATCTGCCAAAATGTACACTACACACCACACTTTAAAGAATACTGTTGCCCACAATGCAATGCTCTTGACTTGAACTTTCACTTGCAGTGTGACTAACAAACTGGAAGTAATAGAAACCGTATTTAAAAAATATATATAAAAAAATTAAAATGTATATTTTTTCCCTGATTTATTTAATCAAACTACCAAAACTTTAAATATTTTTTTACATAAAATAGGATTTAAAAAAAAAAGTCAGCTATCTGAAAAAAGAGCTAAATAACTAAATAATTCCAATGTACAATAATGGTCCTGTGGCAAATTTAGCGTACTACTATTTGAAATTTTTTTTGTATACTGCATACTGTTTTACAATAATAAAAAATACAAAAAAATAGTATGCAGTATACAGTGTGCATTAATGTTCAAAAGTCTGGGGTCGGTAACTACTGTAGGTTGCATTTATTTGATTAAAATACAGTAAAACAATAATATTGTGAAATATTATTACAGTTTCAAATAGCTGTTTTCTATTTGAATATATATTTAAAGTGTCATTTATTTCTGTGATCAAATCTGAATTTTCAGCATCATTACTCCAGTCTTCAGTGTCACGTGATCTTCAGAAATCACTCTAATATGCTGATTTGCTGCTCAAGAAACATTTCTGATTGTTATCAATGTTGGATATTTTTTTCATGATTCTTTAAAAAATAGAAAGTAATAAAACAAAGTAAAACTTTTGGAACATTATAAATGTCTTTACTGTCACTTTTGATTAATTTAATGCATCCTTGCAAATTAAAAGTATTAATATCTTTCAGGAAAAAAAAATCTTACTGACCACAAACAGTACTGTATATTATGATTGTTGTATACTGTTTAACTATTTTTGTAAAATAGTATGCAGTGTGGAGCTCCATTGAGCACACTGTTATTCCATTCTGAACGCTTTAGTGCTAAATGTACACTCTCAGAAAAAAAAAAACTAAGATACAAAAGCTGTCACCTTTTCAAAAGGTACACCTTTGTAGAGTCAATATTGGTACCTTATTGTACAAAAGTGTACCTTTCGAAGAGGTACCACCCTAGTGACAGCTTTTGCACCTTTTTATTCTGAGTGTATAAAGGCTGTATGTGTGTCTGTGAGACAGAAATGAAGAGTAAATTGCTGCTGAGGGCTCTGGGTCTGTGCTGGACTACTGCGCACAATGAAGCCAGGTCAGATTCAACCAGAACCTCCACTAACCCGACCCGTCACCCCTGCTATTCTCCTCTCCACAGGTGACTCAAACCAATTACGGATTCATTAAGGAAGAGCAGGAGCAGAATGGGCCGCCACCTGGCCCCATAGAGAGGGCACCTGTGCCTGTGGATATGTGGGTTAGAGCTCCAAAGACCACACAGAAGACCTCCAGATCGAGAGCGTTCCACTCCAGCCGCTCGCGCTCAGCCCGTCATTGAGATTCTGGTGCACACTGGAGGGGAGGTTACTGCTCAAATCGGCCGGCCAGGCCCCTGATGGGACGCTCGCTACCCATGTGAAATGCAAGCAGACAGGCCTGCGGGTGAAGGTATGAGGCCAGTACGATGCCAGTTTTGTGACGACAGAAGAGAGAGACTCAACAGAAATCAAACGCAAAGTCCTTCATATTCAAATCAATTATCACTGCTTGACTCAAAGGACATGTTGTACTGAAGTAAATCAATGTGTGGCGGGTGAAGAAAAGTCAATGACTGCAGTTGAATATGGCATACTGTGATATATAATTTATTTTTATTTGTTTTGGGGTGAAAAATGACCCAGACATTTCTTCAGGAGATTCACTGACATTGTGAAACTAAAAACAGTAGGCAGTATTCATAATAATATGTAAAACACTATGCAGTATGCAACACACATTGCAAACCGAAGTATATAGTATATACTGCTATCACCTTTCACTACACTCTAAAAAATGCTGGGTTAAATACAACCCAGCACTGGGTAAAATAGGGACAAACCCAGCGATTGGGTTGTTTTGACCCAGCGGAACCCAACTTTCTGGGTAGTAACCCAACCGCTGGGTCAAAACAACCCAATGGCTGGGTTTGTCCCTATTTTACCCAGCACTGGGTTGTATTTAACCCAGCATTTTTTAGATTGTACATTTTTTAGAGTGTTAAATTGGGTTGTTTTAACCCAGCTATTGGGTTCTTTTGACCCAGCGGTTGGGTTCAAAACATCCCAACCACTGGGTCAAAACAACCCAATAGTTGGGTTTGTCCCTTTTTAACCCAGCGCTGGGTTATATTTAACCCAGCATTTTTTAGAGTGTATGTTGCATTTAATTCCATCTCAGAAATAAAAATAGTTTGCACTTTTAATCCAATTTTGTGTAAAAAAATATAACTTGTGGAAGTTAGATTGAATGAGTTAAATCTGTTTAAAAGGTCAAGTGTACTGCACAGTGGGATACAGTATTCCGTGCCACGTGTGCTGCTGCATACTGCACATTATTTCAAATGTAGTAAAATTTGCACTCTGCACATATTATACTGCATATTACTTTCTCTGAAAATAGTAGGCAGCATGGCATTGAACCTGAACCTGCTCAATAAGCATCATGTTGTCTGAAGCAGTTCAGCCTCCGCTGCCGCTGTCTCGTGGAGTTCATGCAGAATAGAGCAGCGCTACAGGAATCGATACTCATACAATAGTCTCCCACACTCACTGTCTAAAAGCAATTGTGTTTCTCTCTTTTTTTCCCTTTTCTCTCTCTCTCTCTTTTTTCCAAGACATGACATTCAGTTGCTCGATCAGCACTGGAGCTCACATACAACAAACACAAGCCAATGAATGTAAGGGACGAGAGCTTGTGCGATGCTCACTGTGATGTTAAACAAGTCAGAGCATCTGCAGATGTGATTGGTTTAATAAGTGGTGCTTCTCAATGGCACTAAACCTATCTAAGACTGTTTATGTCTCAACTTTAAAGCTGAAGTATGTCATTTTCACATGGTATTGCAATTTTTTTAAACACTCCCACATCTGCCATTGGTCAAACTAAGAGATAGTACCGCCCCCAAACTCATGCCATTGGTCAAGTCAGAAGGTGACATATCAGGCCACTCAAAACAAACAGATCAATGTTTTAAAAGCTACTAATGACCTACAGTGAGATTATATATATATATATATATATATATATATGTATGTATGTATATATATATATATATATATATATATGT
>NW_015546068.1:527520-527876 GCF_001515605.1 Sinocyclocheilus anshuiensis | reverse complement strand
CCAAGTTACAAGTTACTTGAAAAAAGTAATCTATACAAGTAACTAGCATTACTTGTAATACATTTCCCCCAACACTGTATATATATATATATATATATGCAAAAGGAGACACCAGTTTGGTGCAGAAAGAATTTCAGAAAGACAAATGGCAAGTGACAGTGAATTAAACATGAAATTTTGAAGAAGAAATCCTGAAATAGTATTTTCTTGTAGAATGTACTGCAATAATCTTTGTTTTATTTACAACTTTGGGTATAAATTAGTGTACACTGAAAAAAAATTTGGTGTAGAAATAATTTTCACTTAAAAATTGCTAGTAAATTTCACAAATAATTACAAAGAAACGGCAAGTAACA
>NW_015546068.1:525114-527469 GCF_001515605.1 Sinocyclocheilus anshuiensis | reverse complement strand
AATTTTTATTTTAAACTTTAAAAAAAAAAAAAAAAAAAAAAAAGTGTATCTGGTATTTTTTTTTTTAGTATTCAGAATCTTATTAGAGACTGAAAATATGCTTATTTATTTATAAACACTTTTTTCCCCTACAGCATGCATCTGCAGTCAGGACTGGAAACATGAATGAATTGCGCACAGACTGTCTCACATATGGCCGGATAATCACGCAAAGATAAATCCCTGGAATTCTACAAGAGACAACAACGATTTCCTTATGAATTTACACAAGATGAAGAGCCATTTCAGCCTCCATTTTTCAAAGCTATAATGACTTATTAAGACAAAACCATTATCACCATGACGATCACCATCATCATCCTCATCACACGATAGATACACTGTAACATTTTTACATAGTTCTTCATCATCTCCTAACGGGAGAACACACAGATTACCTCCAACATCACACCATTAACCCGTCTCAACTCCTGCGCACACACACACACACACACACACACACACGTGCACGCGCGTGCGCGCTGGTGGTTAGTATGCATGCGACGGCTCCACGTCACTAATCCAGCATCCATCACTCCTGAGACAATCTTAAATCCAGACAACATACAATGGCACTGATATATGCTGCATAACATCATATTGAATATAAATTCACACAGATAACAGCAATATTAAAGCACTTGTTTCATGAGAAATCATTTACCTTGATCTTGAAATACAAGTTTGATGTACTGCTAAAAACATACTGTAACCTTCAAAACTTTTTCCTTTTTGTGAGTATTTATTTAAAGTGCAATAACGGCAATATTTTTTATATAAAAGTCTCTTCTGCTCACCAAGGCTGCATTTATATGTTTAAAAATACAATAAAACTGCAATATTGTGAAATATTATTACAATTTAAAATAACTGTTTTCTATTTTAATGTATTTTGATATGTAATTTATTCCTGTGATCAAAGCTGAATTTTCAGCATCATTACTCCAGTCTTCAGTATCACATGATTCTTCAGAAATCATTCTAATATGCTGATTTGCTGCTCAAGAAACATTTCTGATTATTAGCAATGTTAAAAAGAGTTGTGCTGCTTCATATTTTTGTGGAAACGTGAATCTTTGACGAATAGAAAGTTCAAAAGAACAGCATTTAATTAAAATAGAAATCTTGTGTAGTATTATAAATGTCTTTACTGTAACTCCTTGCTGAATAAAACTATCAATTTCTTTCAAAAATACAATCACACTGAGTCCAAATGTTTTAACAATATTATATATATATACATAAATGGACATTGCTAGCGGACAAATTAAACTAGGGAGAGTATGAAAAGTGTGTTTTAAGAAAATTCACAAGACCAGAAGTGTCCACATTTGAAACAGCCGTGGCTGACACGACATCTTTAATGAAACGTTGATAGTCATTTCTTCTTCTAGTTTGTAAAAGCAGACCTCAGCACTGCACGTCTTCTGTTACTTTATAATTACAGCTTCAAAGTGCAGAGAACTTCAGGATTCTTTAGTCCCGAAATTAAAGCAGGGATCTGCCAAATTTCAAAGATATAATTTAGTTTTTACATAAAACACTCCAGCGTTCACGGACTAATTTCTCATTTGCACAAAGAAGAGAAAAAAATCAAATGCTCGACTGCCAAAAGCATCTGTGGCTGGATCCCATAATTAATTTGAAAACAGAAACTCTGCTTAAGTTTCAGAATCTGCGAATGTATTTTCACATATGTGCAAACTTTCAACACACACACGCAACTTGTGTGAGCGGGTCAAGAGGAGCACAAAGAAATCAAGGAAAGTCAGCGTAAAAGAACAAAAATGTAACAAAAAGAGCGTGAGCAAGAAATGAAGGCAGAGAGGCTCCAATAAAGAACAGCAATTAGCAATTATACACTCATCAATTACAATTATCACAACGGGTGATTATGCAATTAGCAGTGAATCGTCACTTTTAGCCCTGACGGCTGAACATTTAGGATGTGCTACGGAAAGAGTTTGGGGTCATGAGGACAAAGAATCATGAGTCAGATTGAGTGACTTCATTCACAACTACTAGAAAGTTCATCACCATCCGTGTGAATGCAAATGAGTAGTTTTTAAAGGAAGAGTTCACTCAAAAATAACATTTTGCCATCATTTACTCAACCTTGTGTTGTTTCAAACCTGTATGCTGTTATTTATTTATTTATTTATTATTTTTGTGGAAGACAAAAGGTGAAGGGTAAAATGATAAGTTGTCACAAAGGAACCTGCCATTCAACTGCTTATTATAGAAATATATTATATATTATTTATACAATCATTTTTTAATGCTTATTAATTCCATAAATATAATTAATACAAATGT
>NW_015546068.1:520892-524612 GCF_001515605.1 Sinocyclocheilus anshuiensis | reverse complement strand
AATAATAATTTACATATTAAAATGTACAACTTGCCCCAACATAAATGTGACTGATCTGACCTATAAACTTGAACTGACCGGTCATTTATAAAGTACTCCAGGCCCTGAGCATCCTTAACATAAGACAATGAACAAAGGTGATAAAAGATCATCTATATTCTGACAATAACAGTAAGCGCATGTGTAAAGCAAACTATGAGTTCTCCAGTGTCATACTGGAGTAAAGCTGGATGTGGAGTTTGCGATGGACCGTGTGAAAAAGCAGCTGCTGTCTCTGAAGTGCAAAGAGAAATGAGCAACTGAAGTCCTGACACACATCCAGTCCCCACGTCAATTCTGATCAGCAGCCTGTGTCACTCTCACACACACACACACACACACACACACACAGAGTGACAGTACCAGCTGGAGAACCGGCGCTGGAGAAACACGCTGCCCTCGGAGAGCTCAGACACACTCAGTCTCCCAAATGGGGGTTCATAAGGGAACTGCAAGGGGTTCGAGAGTTGTTAAAAAAAGCAAATAATTAGCTAAAATCAAAAGTAAACTTAAAATAAATAAACGGGGCTGTACAATTAAGCAAAAATAAAACCAAAATCATGATATAACTTTAATGCAGTGTTTTTAGCATCTCAAAGTGAATGCTGCTTCTCACCAACTACATCTCTGTATGCAGAACACAATGTGCATTTGGTTCTCTGTATTTACAAATGTGCATAATTTCCAACATTTCTGTGGACAAAAGTTTACAGAATTCCACCACTATTAACCCAGCTTAAAAGCTTGAGGGTTTGAATGCTTGAAAGTGAAGAATATATGACAAATATTGGTAATCTGTGGTGTAAAACAAAAATATTTTTATAATGATCAAATATTCTTTTTTTTTCTTTTTTTTATATACAACTGTAATTTACAACACTAATATGTTTCTGTCTTTATTTTTTATAATTATATAAATTAATTTTACAAATATACATAATTATTTAAAACATATTATTCAATATTATAGAATTTAAGACAAATATTGGTAATATTATAGGGTAAAACAAAATTATTTTATAATACAAAAACTTTATTTTACATTACAGCTCTAATTTACAACAGTAATATATTTGTCTATCAATTTTATAATTAATTATATAAATTAATTGTAGAAATAATAATAATAATTAAAAATACTTGAACGAGTTTAGTTGGTTTCAGCAGCAACAATATGAGACATTTTTATATGATATGAAATGTTGTATTGCCGTTAAAATCACCATATATGACAAAATAATTGCAATATAATTTTTTGGCCAAGTTGTGCAGCCGTATAAATCATTTTAAAATAAAAACAATCAAAATAAAACATTTACTGTTTGACTGTTTATCTGTTTACCGTCAGTGCATGACCATTAACCAACATCAGAGAATATGCAAATGTGTTGTTAAATGTTAACTAAGTACTTCAAGTCAATATTTCACATCTACGTGGTTTCAGCTGACTAAAAAGTTTGTGAATCCCTGCTCTACACCACGAGCCAGACCTGAGACGTACAGCAGAAGATGCTTTCTGACAACAAAACGGCTTCAGATACTGATCTCAGTTCAGTCCAAATTCCCACACACGCTCAAGAGAAGACAGTCTGGCAGAGTTTGAGATGATGATCCCAGTTCAGCTCTAAATCCAGACGAGATTCTCAGGAAGAGACGTTAAACCCTTATCAAAGTGGAGGAGACTCAAGACCTCTAACCTCTACAGAGCACCACAGCCGAGGGTTACTGTAACTAACCCACACGCACAACTGATCGCAAGTCTTTATTTCAAGTCTCTGTACTTTCAGCAGAACCCAGTCTATAGATGGTTGAGGTGTAGCGTGACCTCAGCTGGAGGAAACTTAAGTCAGAACAAGAACATGCAGCTAGAACAGAGAGTTTGAGATCACATGCGCAAATCAAGATTAAAAAAAAGAATACGAACAGAGATGAATGGAGCGATGGAAAGTATACAGCTAAAGAAATGAACAATGCTTCTGATTAAAACAGTGGGTCTAAAAGTCTGAGAATTGAGAACTGAAAACAGCAGAAAAAGTTTTGATTGATAATGTATTCTGACCAGGGATTAAAAATATTTCAATAAAACTGAAAATGGACAATTTTTGTAGAACATAATAGAAAATAGAAACAAAATTCCTAAAAAAAAAAAAAAAAAGGTCTCATAATTCTCATAATTTGCTGATCGGCATCCATGTATGTTTAAAGGTGCATTATGAATCTTTGACCTCTCTGTTGCCATACAATTAAGGCAAAATAAAGCAAGAACACAGTTATGCTTCATGTAATCATTTTCCCCCCTTCTTTTTGTTAATCTTAATAATAACATATACTTGACAGCAGCACAATTTGCTCTCATTTTAAAAAAACGGGAAGTGTTCCTTTAAGATGAGGTTAAATAATGATGGAGCCAGAACTGGAACCAAAATGAAAAAACATTGTTCGTAAACACTTTTTCAGATGAAATCATTTTCTTTGCAAGCAACATATACAAAAATACCAATGTATTACAGTACATATTTCACCAGTGGTCGATTTCTTTTAAATATCTCACTCTTAAACATTTTTTCTGTCTCCTGCAAGAAATTATAAATTGGAGTCACATGACATTTATAGCTCATGCCTAAATGTTTTCATAACTGTGTGCCCATGAAGTAAACATGGCAGATACTACTACTATACTTCTAACTGAGAAACTGCAGTTGAGATGAATGGGAATGCTAACAGCTGCTACTCTATAGGCTGTAATGACCAGAAAAAAATTTACATTTAAAAGATGCATTTTTTATCAGTTTTAAGACATTAAGAGAAATGTGGCAGCATCAAAGCTGCTGTCAGGAGCGGCTTCAGCCTGCCCTGTGAGTGAACCGAGGGCCGGAAAATGACCCTCAGAAACCTCAAGAGTTATCGCAGACGAGACCCAACATACACAGTGAGCTGTATGCAGCGATCTCTCCGTGTATCACATTACACCGCTCATCCATTATGAGCACTTGGGTGCTAGTCAAGGTGAGGCAGCGCCATGGAGAAAGAAAGAGTCTGGTCCATGATGGATGAATCTGGCGCGCCACGGCTCCTCTCCTCTCACTCACGGAGCTGGTGACTTTCCAGCCAGGCAATTATCATTGCAGAAGCCGTAATAGCCTAATTAATTACCAGTGTCAACGTTGCCTTTGTTTCACTGTAACAGGACATCACACCAACAGAGCATCCGCTCAAAGCAAAAAACTCGATGAACGAGAGGCTCACGCAGCACAGATGAGGAGAAACACACACACACACACACACATGGTCAGCGCTGAGCTAAAACCAAAACCATCATCAACCTGCCCTCACTCAACACCAACATATATCGCACAAAACCAACCTAAACACCTTCTGAAGAATCTCTCTGCATTTATTTATTGCCTTTGTTTTGACAACTCGTCATGTCACAGAACAGCACAATCCTGATGCTCAGACGTTGCTCTGGAATCGAGATGCCATTTATATTACAAATAAACTGCTGAATTTGAATTAAATTTGAATTAAGGTAGCAAACAGGATGCAGAACTGCAATTGGAACATAAGAATTAGAATTAAACTGAATTAGATGAGAGACAGACAGAATGACAGAAAGAACAATAGATAGAAGGATAGAATGACGGACGGACGGACGGACGGACGGACGGACAGACAGACAGA
>NW_015546068.1:520056-520711 GCF_001515605.1 Sinocyclocheilus anshuiensis | reverse complement strand
ATTTTTTTTAATGGTGGGTGTTTACGCAGTTGGCTAGAGCAGTGCTGATTGGGGAGAACGGAGGTGCACTCACTCTCGCCCAGGGCAAGTAAGACTGCAACTCAAGGATGGCAGTCATGCATATGCTCTGGAACAGAGTAATATCGCGTCCACATCGCAGGCTTTGCGATTACCAAATCGCAACGTGCCAAATCGCGATTTCGATTCGATTTCGATTAATCGCACAGCCCTAGTAGTAAATGAAATAAGCAATCATTCAGTACCATGGTATGCACCAAAATACCACGGTATCTCCCTTCACAGTCTAATTGGAAGCTAACACATGTCCTAAAGCGCCCCGTGAAACACCTCAAGAAGGATCTAGTTCTCACAGACCACTGAAGCCGAGCCGAAAGTACTTTATAATAACGTCAAATGTCGCAGGCAGCCATCAGAGAGTGAAATATTACGTGTCAGGTCTGTCACATTCCCTCCGTTTTTACATCTGAGCCGAAGCGGCGGTACACAGGCAATCAGACAGCAGAGAGGGAACAGAAATACAGTGTGGCAGCGGCGGGAATTACTGTGTGACTGATGAAGGGCGAATGCTCTGCGTCTCAACTTCAGTTAAACGCAACACAAGCGCAATAAAATGGCATCTTTGAGAAGAGCGACT
>NW_015546068.1:518755-519809 GCF_001515605.1 Sinocyclocheilus anshuiensis | reverse complement strand
AAAGAGTGTGGATGTGTCAGTCTGTTGGAGCGTCTGCGCGGCGGCGGCGGTGGAATCCGCGCGGGGCCCGAGGCAGCGGGGGCTCATTGTGGAGCACACTGACTCTAATAGGAGTCGTCTCCGCCGATGCAAGCAGCTCCTCGGGCTCCCACTGCGAGGGGAGTTTTGCATAATTAATGACTGTTGATGTTTCCAGGTAGTCGCCCGGCAAATTCACTTCAGACCGGCTGCCACGATCGTGTCTCCGGCGAGAGCGACACCGGAACAGACAGCTAACATTACCGCCATAAACAAGGCAATTTTGTACAGTGTCTTCCGTCATTATTGTGAAGTGTTCAGGAGCGACAGTTCGAGTCACTTCGGAGATGAGAGCGCACAAGAAAAAATGATGAAAAAATAACGGCGACGCCGAGTGCTTTTCTGTGTCGGCAAACCTACAGAGGCTTCAGTTCCTTGTTTAGTGAAGCTTCAGTGAACTTGAAGATGTCAGCAGAGAAACGTCGCCATCTTTTGTGCTGTCACAGGAATACGAGCAGACTCCAAAACAGCAGTGAGAGCTGCAGAAATAGTGTGTTCATAGAAATGTACTTGGGATGAGCAAGACTATATTTTATAATAAGTCAGTAGGGTCTGAAAGACTAGTGATTTTTCCCTCAAAAGTTTGGCATCTGTTTAAATCACATGCACAGGCTCTATCATTTCAATATAGCTTAATAAGCATTAAACGTTTACGGAAACCTCAATATCTCATCTCAGGACAGTCGTAGCTCCTTGGAACAAAAACTGATGAAGATTGCTTAGGCTCTGCATTTAGGGTCAACTGGTATTAATTTAACTGTCAGTCCTAAATCTTTTTAGGGAGTACCTAGTTAAGTATAATGTTCAAGCAGAACATTTCAGGCTTCAGACTTACCTAAAAAACAAAAAACTTAAAATCAGTGTTAACTGAAATAAAGCATTAAACTTAAACTTGTATAGTTGGTTGCTGAGGCAAAATTTCAAATTTTTGTTAGATGTAGTAAAATAATTAAAACTAAAACCGAAAAAAAAAAAT
>NW_015546068.1:513673-518536 GCF_001515605.1 Sinocyclocheilus anshuiensis | reverse complement strand
TACAAATTCTAATTCAAAATATTACTAAAATCTATAATAGTATATTAACAATATCAAAATAAGCAGTAAATTTGTCATAAAAGCTGTATGTGACATTAAACATTTAAAACACCCCACCCACCAGGGACGGGCTATTTTTTACAACTTTATACTCTCATTATTAATTTGTAATAACCTTTAAGGCTTTTTGATGTCATACATATTTCACAGAGAGATATCCTTCCTCTTTCACAGCTCTCACGTCGGGCTGTCAAATGACGGATCACCGGCGCGGCGTGAAGGTGTGTCATCACTCGCTATAATTAGCAGTCGGTCGGAACAAAGAGAGGTACTAACCTAGACCTGAGCGTCTGCACGGTCTTTTGGTTTGTGTGAAAACCTTATATCAGAAATTAGACACGGCACAACTGACGCCACATGTGTGAATGATGTCTGCTTTTACGGCTGCGAGTGTTTGCAGGTTATTTTAAAAGTCCCGACACGTGAAAAATGGATCATCAGCTGATCCAGCGCGAATCGGCTGGTGATAAGCAGCTAATAATTTCAAGCCACTTAGGCATGTATGAATATGACCTGCGAGGCCTCGTTCCTCCACTCGCGCGGTATAAATCAGCAGCGAGTAGAACGAGACCCAGAGGAGCTACAGTGAACGCTGATGAGTCCCATAATTCTCCAAGCTGGGACTTCCTCCTCCGTGACCACCTGGACAACGGCCAAACCTCCGCAGAGCGCCGCGTCCCCGTGCCAAACTCTAAGAGCCGGAACGTAAATTCAGTCTGTTTAAATGCCAGTTTCTTGGCCGGACGCATTCACTGTAATAGCGCTTCCTCTTGGTGACCCAGAGCATACAAAAACAGGATTTTAAGTCAACAAGAAATCAAACTGAACCCTATTTACTTGCATAATACACACTCCTGGTCTTATTTTTCCAAGAAAAAAAAACAGTAAAGATGATAAAGTCTCTCTGAAACCACTTTGTGTCTTGTGTACTTCAACTCTTTCTCTCCAACACTCACATTTCAGGATCCAATCAATTCATGATCTACAAATAAAAATAATTTTACAAAAGTGCAGTTTCATGTTCACTTTTAAAGAAAGCACCAAAGGGAATTACAAAAATAATGATTGTTTCCAAACACATTTCTATGAAAGGCCCATTTCTGTCACATAAGGAAAAAGAAAATTATGCATTGGTAAATCGTAAAAATGTATAATGGCAGCCATAATTATCACCTTTTTTGTCTCATAATGACAGTATGTGATAGTTTTGACTTTTATGTTATCATTTCAACTTATGTCATAATTTTGACTTTTTATCTCAATTTAAGTCATAATTGAGATGACTTGTCATCTGCTTGTCAATTTCTGCTTTTCTCATAATTTCAACTTTTTATCATAGTGTGTATGTAATTTTCAATTAGCATGTCATAATTATGACGACGCAATTAAAAAAAAATTATCACTTAATATTTATGTAATTTCATTTTTATCTCATAATTATGATTTAGGCCCAATCCCAATTCTATTTTATTATATATATATATTTATTCTGAAAAAATATTTAGAATTTTTAAAAATTTATTTAAATACAAACTGCTCATTTTTAACATTTTCAGTATTTTCTGTTATAGAAACAATGTCAATATCAATTAAGGTGACTGCATCAAAACTGAACACATTACACTAAATACAACAAATAAAAAATGTTTAACTATTAATTTTGCTACAATCTATGTAATCAATGAGCAACTAAAACCATCAGAACTGCTGAAATGAATCAGACTTCCTAGTGTCACCTGGAAGACAGAAATAAAAAGCGAAAGAGAGAGGATTTCTAGGAGAGTGTTTGATTATCACCTCATGAGTCTGCGTATGCAGTATGACACAAATCCAGCGATGGAGCATTCTCTCACTCTAGGCTACTTTTGCTTGCTACTGGAAAAGTTAAAGGGGTCATATGATGTTGCTAAAAAGAAGGATTTGAGACTTTAGTCTTTGCAACTTTACAGATCTTCTTTATGCACCATGAGCTTGTAACACTCCAAAGAGAAAGGAAAAATTTAAATCGCATCATATGACCCCTTTAAACTATGAAAAGCTGAACTACTGCCACTCTACAAATGCATTACTATTAGCTAGCTTCTCTCTAACAGCAAACTACTGACCCCAGCTCTGTTTGTTTGATGATAGAAGAAAAATAAATCTTATCAGAGCTGTGAGCTCAGTGCAGGACTAAAGGTGATGCTCTGCACTCAAAAGAAATGTAAACCTGTTCTCCGGCTGGTCCTTTCACACCTGTCAGTGGTCAATAGCTACTCTGGGAAAAAAAGGAAAAATTAAAAAGAGAGGCCTTGACACTAATCCCCCCGAGACCCAATTAAAAGGGTGACAATCACCATCACCACAGGAACCGAGAGGATGAATAGATGCCACTTTAATTGAACTAAACGTTTGCTTCAGAAGAAACCTGAGCGAGAGATTATTAACAGGTACACAAATATTTGAGAGCAAACGTGATCAGGAAACGAGCGCTCGGTTTCCCTTCCAACCTGATAGGAGGTTAATTGATACACGGTAAAGGAAGTTGATTTTGCTATGTGGCTGAATCTCATGAAAAATGTCAGTGGGTCATATCTCTCTTCAAAATCCAAATAAAGAAATAAAAAAATGATATTTTTCCTAAATAAGCCTGTTTTTCTCTCTCTCTCACTTTTTTTTTTTTTTTGCAATGTGACATTATGACAATTATGCACATTTGACCCCTAAATTCTCTTTACTGCAATAAATGCAAAAAAATAATTAATTTGTCATTACTGTAATATAAACATTTATGCAATTTTAAGTCAATATCATATAATAAGTATAACTAAGTGAAGGTAGTATTATAGTAAGATATATTGATTTAAATATTATATATAAAATAATATAAAATATTATTATAATTATAATAATATATATAAATGTCATATAGAGGGAATAATAAGAACATTGTGAGTGAGGAGTGCAGACAGGTTAATGTTCTGAACACTTTTTTTATTATTATTTTTTTTTTTAAGTTAAGCATTTGGTGGTCCATCTAGGAAGTAGTGTTCAGCGCCTGAGATTGGAGTTCAGTAGGCTGACCGCTGAGGGAAAGAAACTGTTCCTGAGTCTGCTGGTGCGACAGCGAAGACTCCTATAACGTCTCCCCGATGGGAGAGGAGTGAACAGTCTGTGATTAGGGTGAGAGGAGTCTTTGATGATGCTTCTCACTCTCCTTAGGCAGCGTTTGTGGTAAACGTCTTTGATGGAGGGTAGCCCAACACCAGTGGTGTATTGGGCAGTTTTCACCACCCGCTGGAGGGCTTTCTGGTCCGAAACAGTGCAGTTGCCATACCACACTGTGATGCAGTTTGTGAGAATGCTTTCAATAGTGCAACGGTAAAAGTTCAGCAGGATGTGGGGGGACAGGTGAGCTTCCCTTAGTTTCCTAAGGAAGTAAACGCACTGTTGTGCCTTTTTGATCAGTATGGAGGTATTGAGGGTCCAGGAAAGATCCTCAGAGAGATGGACACCAAGGAACTTGAAGCTCGCCACGCGCTCCACTTCAGCCCCATCAATGTAGATTGTGTGTGTGTGTGTGTGTGTGTGTGTGTGTGTGTGTCTGTCTGTCTGTCTGTCTGTCTGTCTGTCTGTCTAGTGGAGATCAAAATTAGAGAACAATCAATAAATACTTTATTTTTTTTTTAATATTGTATCTTCATCACTCAAAATTTGGAGGAATATTACAGTAGCTGTAGGTATACCACTGTTCTATAACCAAGAATAACCAAGGCATTTCAACAAAAACCTTTATTTTGTGGAAAACAGAGTGATGAAAATGAGAGAACAGTAACCACTGTAGCAAGAAAGAAGATTGCAACTACAATTTTGGAGGGTTACAGCTGTCAGAAATTAGTAGGAAATGTAGAAGCCCTGCTTTGAATGATTTTCCAGAGGTTTTCAATCTGGTTTAGATCAGGACTTTCGGCCGGCCATTTCATTATTTCAGTGTTCTTGGCTTCAAGGAACTGCTTTACCCGTTTTGCAGTGTGATGGGGAGCATTGTCTTGCATGAAAATTGCAGGCTGATTGGGAGATGCTTGCAGGAAGGAACTGCATGTTGCTGAAGGAGGTGCTGATAAACATTTGTATTCACTCTGCCATGTATCTGTATAAGAAGCTCAACTCCTGCTGCAGAAAACATCCCCAAACCATGACACTTCCTCCTCCACCTTTCACTGACTTCTTTACGGGTTCTGATAAACATTTGCATTCACTCTGCCATGTAGCTGTATAAGAGGCCCAACTCCTGCTGCAGAAAACATCCCCAAACCATGACACTTCCTCCTCCACCTTTCACTGACTTCTTTACGCACTCGGGTTCAGTCTTTTCCCAGTTTGATGCTGAACATAGTGTTTCCCATCATCAGACCCAAATAAATTAAACTTGCTCTCATCACTAAAGTGAACTTTGGACCAGTTCTCCTCTCTCCACACAACATGCTCCTCAGCAAAGGTGAGTCTGATGAGAGGCTTCATCACTGCAGAGTGTGCTTTCAGTCCGACTTCTCTTAAACATGCCAAGACAGATCCGTACTTCAGCTTTCTTGCAGTGGCTGAAAGGGTCATCCCTTTGGCCTTCATCTGGACCACCTCCTGTCGCAGGCTTTCAGTCACCTTAGAGCGGCCTGCCATCTAGCAATCTCAGTGAAAATTTGAGGAATTTATGAAAAATATATCAAATATAATACTTATATATATATATATATATATATATATATATACAGTGGGTACGGAAAGTATTCAGACCCCCTTCAATTTTTCACTCTTTGTTATATTGCA
>NW_015546068.1:509408-513316 GCF_001515605.1 Sinocyclocheilus anshuiensis | reverse complement strand
TGAATTAGTGTCATTGTAAAGCTGCAATATTCTAGAAATCACAGATTTGGAATGACAAACTTCTCTTGCAGTGGCTGAAAGGCTCCTCCCTTTAGCCAATTGAAGGGGGTCTGAATACTTTCCGTACCCACTGTATATATACACATGCAAATAATTTTGTTTTCCATAATTTTATATATATATATATATATATATATGATTCGAATTTAGGAAGCCACAGATTTCTGATCTAAACAGATCAAAGACAGATGGCTTGTTTTATGGAGACTCCTGGCTTTTCCTGCAGCAGAAAATAAGACACAATGTATTTTTCGTGTTTCTTCTGCTTGATTTTTCTAAACTCTCTCCTGTTGAGAGCCACACCAGCTTCTCGCACAGCCAAATGTTAGTTAGTATTGTGCTTAATCCGATACTGGAGAGCCCCAAACTGTCAGGTCATATTATAAACAATCGACCTCAGCGTTAGTGCAAATGACACGTTGTGGCGCTATCTCTTCCCGCAAAACGCTCCCAAGGTACTAATTGGCCTACTTTATGCTCTCTCTTTGAATTGCCATTTCTCTCTTAGTTTGGGGTATTAGTCTTGACAACCATCGATCTGTAATGTGCAGCATTCTACTGTATATATTTTCCAAGAAAAATAGCAATGAAGGCAACGAATGAATTAAATCCTCCCGCTCTGACGTAGCGACTGTAACTCTGTAGGCGAGTGGCTTTTGTTTGCGAGCGAATGAAGGATTGCGTGAAACTCCAGAGGAGAATGAAAGTTCAAACACTTTGCCAGCAGCAAAGTAAGTGTAACTTTTCTCCTCTTAAATTATTTAAGATTAGCAACATCATCTTATCAATCTATCGATCTCTCGGCAGAAAGATGAAAATGGAAAAATAATGAGGGAGATGAATGCCACGTAAAGAACATCAATGTGCAAAATTTAATTATCTGCTGCGGTGAAAAAAAAAAAACTGTTGGCTGTTTTCTAAAACAAAAAGAAGCGGTTAATATTTTTTCCTTCTCTGCATATTTTAATTACCAGATCAATCATAACTATGTATGGTGCGCCGCTTGTGAGAGAGAGAGGAGAAAATTGCGAGTCTAAATGAAAAACAATAGATTTACTTTAAAGTCGGAGCTCTTTTGAAGTCTAAATTAAAATTTCAGGTACCTTTAGGAGAGGCAGCTTCACAAAGTTATGATATTCAATTAGTGTGTTTAGATTCCACTGAAATTACACTTCACAGCTCGACACCATGTTCAATGAAAACTCTGGAGATTCCAGACTTCTGTTGCCCTAAACAGACAGTGGGAGTTCAAACCGACGCAGGAGCTTTTGGAAGTCTGGGAGAGAAAAATAATGGATCCTTTAGCCAGATGAAATTCTCTGTGATGCACAGACTATTGTTCAATCAGACTTACAATATCTGCTGCTGCCTTCAAGATATTAAGTGCACATGAACACCACAACCGTGCTGCATTTACCAGTGGGAAAGTGTGTCAGTTAAAGAATCATACTTTATTTTATATGCATTTTGTGTCCTGTTGATGAATAGAATAGAGATGCATATGCAATGCAAAATTATGATTTCTGAATTCCTAACAAAGCTTCCCAGAAGGAAACTGATCTTTCTATATGGATGAATCTCATGAAACCTGTCAAGAACATATTTGGGTCATATATCACCACAAAATCAAAACAAAGAAATAAGAAATTACATTTCTCATAAAGACAATGAAGCCTATTTTTAGGACAATTAATTTTTTTTTTTTGCTATGTTATATTATTTCTTAAAATTAACCCACAAACAAACAAACAAATATAAGTCATTTAATAATAATAATAATAATTTCTCATTGCTGTAATGCAAATATTTTAAGTACTTATACATTATGGAAGTATGTGTTGTACTGCCTTTTTCTGATCTAAATAAAACGATTTTTTAAAAAAGTAAACAAATATATATTTAAAATTAAATTATAAATAAAATGAAAGTATAAATCATAAAAATAATACAAAAAAATAATAAATAAATAAAATGTATTCATTTATGAAAATGCTGAAAATAGAAGAACTATAATTCCTTACTTCACTCTATGTCACGTCTGGTTGGAATTTTGTTCATGTTCTAAATTCAAGTAATTACTTTTATTGTGTAATTCGTCAGTTTTCGTCACAGTTTTGTTACGTGATCTGTTTCATGTTTATTTCTGTCTTCTGGTTCTGGTTCACATTCATTGTTTTGTTATCTTGTTTTTTTCTTGTTTGGTATTTTTTGTCATAGGCTTGTATTTAAGTATGTTTTGAAGTATGTTATGCTGTTACACTGGTTTATGTTTTTGTTTTATGTCTTGAAACAGAGGAAGATATTTTGAAGAATGTGGGTAGCCAAACAGCTGATGGTAGCCATTGACTTCCATAGTATTTTTTTCATACTATGGAAGTCAATGGCTGCCGTCAACTGTTTAGTTACCAACATTCTTCAAAATATCTTCTTTTGTGCCCAACAGAAGAAAGAAACTCAAACAGTTTGGAACTACTTAAGGGTGAGGAAATGACAAAAAATTTCATGTTGGGGTGAACTATCTCCTTAAATTCATAGTTTGTGTTTATGTTTTTGGATCATTGTTGACTTGTGCCTTCATTCCTGTCTGGATTAGGCCAGCAACGTTATACTCCGACATTTAAAAGAAACAAAAAGGACATGTTTTCATGAGATTCACCAAATTGATTCCTACAATATCGCTCAAATGGCAATTGCTTTGAAATTGCAATTTCCATATTTTCCCTGGAAGACCTAAACGCAGCATATGCAGATGACATGTAAAAGTACAACAGCCATACATCGCTTTACACACGTGCCGCTGCACATTCCTACAGATGAATAAGCTCTGCTCTTGGTTTCAAGGCTGATCGAAGACGCCATTTATCTCCACCAGCCACATATGAGCAAATGGTCACTACTATACACAAATCCTCCACTCACACGTTCACTTCACACTTCTGAACGGTCCACGTCACAGTCAGCTGTCGTTGTTTTTGGTGTGTTTGGACGTGTTGTTTGAGAGCATGCAGCTCTAAGCGGCACATTTGGCTTGACTGAGCTGTAGGTGCTCTGCAAACACGTCACCGCTTTGATTACAAACACTAATGCCGCTATCTGACTCAGCTCCTGCGTTCTGTCGGAGCAGATAGCGCGTTCGCATCCTCCACCCGCCTCACGTCTCAGCGGCTCCCGGTTTGTGTGAAAGAGAGCTGATGTTTATTTCTTCTGGCATGTCCTCGGCCGGCGCTCCGCCACCCATTTCACACGTTTTTATTGGCTAATTTGAGTGCGTTCGTGCCAGCGAGCAGCGGCTCACTCCTCGACATCCGTGAGCACGTATCACAGGCCGAGAGAATCTGGCCTCATTTCTACACGTCGTGTGTTTTGCCGCTCATAAACAAACAAAACAGCAAGGCCGGGGATTCTGGACCATCGTCTACTCTACCAGCTTTGACCGTTTACATACGGTCACATTTTTATATCCGCTCTCCATATATAGAACATCTGTTTTGAGGAATAAAATGACTCTAAATACAATCAATAGTTTACTTTCTCATCACTGTAATGAATGAATGAATGAATAAATAAACAAACAGCTCAAAGACTGAAGCTATTTTAGTAGGCACCCCACATCAGGTCCGGACATCTGTCATTACTAGGGTTGGGTACCGAACTCTGTACTTTTAAGGGTACCGACCGAATTGCGTCGGTACTACCGAGTACCGATTCACGTTAAATTAATCGGTGCCAAATTTCGGTACCTGAGAATGCATCTGGGCGCATATGCTACAGAGAGAGAAAGAGAGCCTGTGACGTGATGTCACCCCTGCAACTCGCTCAAACAACACACCGGGCAAGCCGAAATGTTC
>NW_015546068.1:504663-509016 GCF_001515605.1 Sinocyclocheilus anshuiensis | reverse complement strand
GCTACAGAGAGAGAAAGAGAGACCCTGTGACGTGAGGTCACCCCTGCAACAACTCGTTCAAACAACACACAGGGCAAGCCGAAATGTTCTGAAGTGTGCTTACATTTCTAGGGCCATATGGTTTCTGCGAAAACGCGGACGGGATCGTGGAGTCCATTCATAAAAATGTAATTTACTCTATAGCGCGGAATGCCACGGAATTTGGACAAATAAATCAAAAGTAGCCACTGCAAATTAATTCGAATTGCGATATGAACTAGTGTCTGTGAATATTAAAATGCAAAAAGATGGTTTAAATATGAATCCTGCATGTTCCGCTTGCCTCTGTATGTATGAATGGCGGAAACGCGGTTTTGTTTACTACACAAATACTGAAGCACGCGTGACGCTCGCTGTGATTTTCGGCCTCTGCGTCTCACTATATGACGGCATGAACACAAAAACTTAATCTCTAGAGCTGCTGTGAGAGTCACTTTGTGAGAATTTTACAGTTTCATTTGAGAAAACTAGCATCAACATACTGTATACACACAGAAACTTCATGGCAACCTGCGAATGCACCACACGAAATTCAGATGTGGGGGGGTAATTTCAAAATCACACAAGGTCCCCAGATAATACTAATGCGTGCGAATAGGGCTTTAATTGTAGAAAAAAAAAATTAAGAAATAAAGAAAAAGTTTGTAGGGCCCTATTGTTCAAAATGTTGAGATTGAGACTTTTGGACTTATTTTTTCAGTGAAATAAATGAGAACAATAAATGGATGGATAGAATGATAGAATGAATAGCAGATAAACAGAACAATGAATGGATGGATGGATAGATGGATGGATGAATGGATGGATGGATAGATGATTGGATGGATGGAACGATAGTAAGAAAGATATATACACACTACAGAAAAATAAATGGATGGATGGATGGATGGATGAAAGGATAGAATGACAGAAAGAATGATGGATGGATGATATATCTTTTGTGGATCATTGCAGTTCAGTAAATCCCTCTTCCTGTCATCTGAATTCAAACTACAACTCAAACTACAACTTCCTGTGTGTTGTGACCAGTTCAGTTCAAATTCACACTCATTCATTGAAAGAGAACCAATTCTTACATTCTGAATTTTGCACAAACCTACTGTCCAGAAATCGAGCACATGAATTTAGATTTTAAATTAATTTTAAAAACAATTTCATGTAAAAAATAAAAAAAATAAAATAAAAAAGTATTTTGCATCAGATGTGGGGGGGTAATTTCAAAATCACACAAGGTCCCCAGATAATACTAATGCGTGCGAATAGGGCTTTAATTGTAGAAAAAAAAAATTATTAGCCTATTAAAAAATGTTTTAAAGGAATATTCACACAATTTTTCTTCAATGTATTAATTTCAACAGTAAACCTCAGTTTGTTTGCCAAAAAATAAAAGGGTTTAATTTTCATTTGATTTAAAATAAATGTTTAATGCCTTCATTTGATTTTCAGAAAAATTAAAACAAGAATTTCTGGGAAAAAAAAGAAATAAAGAAAAAGTTTGTAGGGCCCTATTGTTCAAAATGTTGAGATTGAGACTTTTGGACTTATTTTTTCAGTGAAATAAATGTTTTTGTAATTACACAGAGAGGAAAGTACCGAAAAAAGGTACCGTTGGGTACCGGCACCGAAATTCAGGTACCGATACCAGTACTGTAATGGTTAGAATGTGAACGGTACCCAACCCTAGTCATTACCAGCATTACTTTTTCTGGCCAGAATATTCCACTTTCAACATCAGTCAGACTCTCATCTGACCTTTGAGGCTCACATCAAACATTTGTGCATGACTTCCTTCTTCCATCTTAGGAATATTGCCAGACTTCACTCTTGCAGATGCCTTTGTCTCCTCTAGGCTGGACTACTGTAATGCGCTCCTCATCGGGATCCCTGGCAAAAGCCTCCAGAAAACTACAACTCAAACTACAACTTCCTGTGTGTTGTGACCAGTTCAGTTCAAATTCACACTCATTCATTGAAAGAGAACCAATTCTTACATTCTGAATTTTGCACAAACCTACTGTCCAGAAATCGAGCACATGAATTTAGATTTTAAATTAATTTTAAAAACAATTTCATGTAAAAAATAAAAAAAATAAAATAAAAAAGTATTTTGCAATCTGGATCAAAAATGAGTCAATAAAGATGTTAACATGAAATCACTTCTGTTGCTTTCATCATGCTAGAAGCAGAAGGTCAAGTCAAGTGCACTGCATTGTGGGATACAGCTGAATACTGCACATTTTGGCAAGCAGTGAGGAACACAAAATAACGTGGGTATTTCCTCCAGGTGTGTGAAATCTAAAGACAAAGAGATGCTGCAGATGCTCTTTAAAGGTGCGTCGTATGCCTGACCCTATTTCCGCTCCTCATCGGGATCCCTGGCAAAAGCCTCCAGAAGCTGCAGTACATTCAGAACAGTGCTGCTAGGATCCTGATGAGGATATGCAAATATGACCATATCACTCCTATTATCAAATCACTCCATTGGCTTCCTGTCTCTTTCAGGAGGATTGCATATAAGGTCTCCCTCCTTACCCATCAGTGAATCCATGGTGATGCCCCACCCTATCTCAAGGAACTCCTCACCCTACAAACCTCTACTCGTACCCTCCGTTCTGCTTCAGCATATCTCCTGAAACCCCCCCGGGACCAAGCTCTGTACTCTGGGAGATCGGGCTTTCTGCTCAGCTGCTCCGAGCTCCACAGATGCTTTTAAATGCAGCCTCAAAATCTTTTTAGCAGTGCTTTTGATTGATTTATAACATTTCTTTGGTCGTTTTGATTTTAATTTGTAGCACTTTGGGATTCTAGTTGAATATAAATGCATTATTAATAACATTTATTATTATTATAATAAATAAATAAATGAAAATTTCGCACATTTAACTCTCAAATTTTATGAAAAGAAAAATACATAAATAAATGAAACTGAAATGCAATAAATGAATGAATGAATAAAACAAAAAAGGCAAAATTCTATATATTGTAAAAAAAAAATGAAACCGTATGCAGAGGTAAACAATTCAAATTGTAGCATGCATATTGTTGTCACATGACCTCAAAATGCTTAAAAGTACACTGCGCAGTATACACTGTATAGTGTATATTGCTGCCTTCTAAAAAAATAGCATATGAAACAGCACGCAACAAAAAACATTTCAAACTGTTCTAGCTAGTCTCGATTTTTGTTACATGATGACATTATGTTGCCAACTTCAGCGACTGCCATTCAAAAGCTTGTGCAACATTCAGAACTGAATTGAGAATGTCTTTTCTACTTCCTTACATTTACATTTGAATTGCAATTCTGCATCCTGTTTTGTTCAGTTCAAACAAAACAGTTCTGCTTTGTTCAGTTCAAAATCAATTACATTTCAGGAATTTAAATTTAAAAAAAAAAAGCAAAAAATATAACAATTAAATAGCAAATATACATCACTATTTGTGTGTGTGTGTGTGTGTGTGTGTGTGTGTGTGTGTGTGACGCTGATGCTGTGTCCGCAAACACGTCTAACATTTGCACAGCGGTGGCATCACTCGGGCGTAGCTTCTCTTGAGCTCGAGACCTCGTGCTGTCAGGACTGTAAAAATTAAACCCTCCGCTGACGACACCCTGCAAAATGTGCTGAAGCACATCAATTCCACCTGGCTACAGTGAGAGAGACCTATTTATAAAACACACACACACATGAACATGAACACATTGTCTGTAGAAACGTCACTCTAAATGACAAATGTCTTGTCCATACACATGCAGACAAGGCATTAGTTTTAGCAGCATAACAAACCAGCGCTCAGCGGCGAGGGCCGACGCGTGCTAAACAGCTGTAGTGCTACAGGATCTCACAGGAGGAGATCTCCAATCTAACACACACACACACGCTTACAGCCTTACAGGAGTCTGAGCACAGCCGCTCATGCATGGGCTACAGACACACTGAGCCATGGTGATGGTGATGCAGATTCAAGTCGGCCTGCAAAGTGTCCCAATTTCATTCCTGCTCTCTAAACAATCACTGTGTAAAAAAAAAAGTAAAAAATATAACAATTAAATAGCAAATATGCATAATTATTTATCTGTGTTATTTTAGTATCTTTGATATATTATTATAGTTTTTTAATAAATATTTAAATTATTTTTTTTTTTTGTTTAATTTTAAAGTTTTGTGTATTTATCACTTTTATGATTTGTTTTGTAATATGTCTATTTAGTTTTTATTAATTTTTATTTTAGTTTTGGTTATTTTAGTACATAAAGTTAAACTGAAAAAAAGATAAATATTGCCTTGGCAACTAACTGAAAAAAGTTTTTATATA
>NW_015546068.1:502218-504571 GCF_001515605.1 Sinocyclocheilus anshuiensis | reverse complement strand
TATATATATATATATATATATATATATATATATATTGTATATATATACACACAGATTGTGCATATATTGTATTGTAAAAATACAGGTTTGATCTTTAATTTCACTATTGAGTATTTTGAGAAGCAGAAATAAATGAAGCAAAACAAAATAAACTAAAATAAATAAGTGAGCACACTTTTGTTTTTTTGTCACTGATAAGTGGCATCTGTGTTCCTCTCTCCTGAAAAGCACCAGCCGCTGATGTTGTTCATCTGATGTCCTACATTCTCAACTCGCTGCGTGGACATTTTGTCACTAATGCAAAACAGCAAGCAGTTCGATGCATGTTTACTGTGTTTTACTGGCTCTGAAGTCTCTGTGTAGAATTGGTTTGACATGCTTTTGGACAACTTAGGCAGCTTGTAAAACGAGGAACAAATTAGCTTACGCATACAGTTATGCTTTCTGTAAGCTGCATATGCAAAGAGTAAATTAGTTTCTAATGCACTCAGACTCAATATGCAGCTGTTTGCATTTAAAAAAAAAAAGTACCATGAATTTTTTGCATGTGGTAGCATTATAATATTGTGATTCTTTCAAGATAATACATCACAGTTTTCTGTGAAGTACCAAGGTATATTAAAGGAATAGTTCACCCAAAAAATTTGCTGAAGATTGACTCACCCTCAGGCCATCCAAGATGTAGACTGGAGGAAGCGTTATTATGGACAGAGGACTTTTGGCCAGAACCAACAGTTTGAAGTTAAAACATCTTAATGCTGAATTTGTTTCTTACAAACACGCAGCTTTTCACTTCACAAGACATTAACTGATGGACTGGAGTGGTGTGGATTATTGTGATGTTTTTATCAGCTGTTTGGACTCTCATTCTGACGGCACCCATTCACTGCAGAGGATCCATTGGTGAGCAAGTGATGCAATGCTACATTTCTCCAAATCTGATGAAGAAACAAACTCATCCACATCTTTGATGGCCTGAGGGTGAGTAAAAAGTTATGTACACTATATCAGTACATTGTAAATAGATCATGATAAAAACAGTGAATTACCATAGACCTGGTGACAAAAACACATTCATTTTCATGTTTGACTGAACTACGCCTTTAAAGTGTAATGCAATAAATGCAGTAGATTATGCAGGCTAAAGCTCACACTTCTGTGAACCGCACATGTGAACTCTCTCCCACAAAGGCACAAGAGAGTGTGAGAAAAGAGAGAGAGACAAAGAGAAAAGCAGCAGAGATCACACCCCGCTAACACGTGCCGGACACAGGTGATAAAGTCAGGGAGGAGAGGAGAGGAGAGTCCCGGTTTCAGGCCTGCTGCAACCTATTTCTATCAGCTCTGTGGGCTGCGGCCACCGGCGTGACAGGAATACCTAATGGACCTGCAGCTCGTGAACCTGCTAGTGTGGTTCAGCCTGTGACAGCCATAGCCATTAGCACATTAGAATGTGTTCTAGGACTAAACAGGGACATTGAGGTAGGATGAAAGTTGTAGAATACAGAACTAATTTTTACATTTTCTGAAGAGAGCGTGAGTGGTGTTTGCCCGTGCAAAACTCGACGCTACGACGCTAGGGTGTTCTGGGGTGTTCTTTAATTGCATTGCTAAGTTGTTTTGGGTGGTTTCTAGTCGGGTGACCCATATCAAAAGAGCCCATCCTAAAGTCTCTATGATAGTTGAGTCTCTAGAAAGGCCTCAATGTAATAAAAACAGCTGATCTGAGGTAACATTTATATACTGTATGTAGTACAAACGGTGCAGGATGAGTTATGGATTTAATACTTGGGCTTATATGGGCAGTCTTGTTATTGTTACCTAAACTATTAAAAATCATTTTTGTTATTGTAATAAAGCTTCAGTAAAATAAAATATAAATATTAGATGAAACAAGTTTAAGTTGTAACACTAAAATTACTAAAACTAAAATAAAAATAAAGATAAATAGAAATAAAAAACAAAAAAAAATGAAAAAGGGTACAACAAATTTACTAAAACTTACATTCAAAATAAAAAGCTAATTCAAAATTAATAAACACACATAGTATATATAATATTACACTATTATATTATCATATTGTTAACTAAAACCATTAAAAATCATTTTCATTATTGAAAATTGAAACAAAGTTTAATTAAAAATGTTGCCAAAAAACAAAAACAAGTTTATGTTGAAATACTGAAAAAAATAAAGCTAAATAAAAATAACCATAAAGCTAAACTAAAAATAAAAATAAGCTAAAAACTAAAAAAAAGAAGAAAGTACAACAAAATTACAAAAACGAACTAAAATTTTAATTTACCAAAATATAAAAATAAAATCTAAATTGAAAAATAAATACATAATAAA
>NW_015546068.1:486115-501623 GCF_001515605.1 Sinocyclocheilus anshuiensis | reverse complement strand
AAGTATAAATTATACTAAAATAACAGTGCATACGGGTTTGCTCTAATTTAATCAGAAATATAAGCAATAACAGTAATTCTTGCTTTAGCAAACAACGCTAAAAATGACAGGTCTATGGATGGGAACACCATCTGAAAAGTAAAAGAGCATTGTTAACATCAGCATTTGAACTTTGAACGAAGGACTTTCTAAATGTTAGTATGCATCATTTGAAGTGCTGTTTAAGACCTCCTGAATGAGTCTGGGAACTGAATTGCAGTTTAAATCTAACATAGAGAGCTTTTTATGAGATTCCCTAGTTAATATTTGACATATTCATATTAACGAGTCCATCGAATAGCTCAGCAGTAACTGTTTAAACTGTGCCATGATTTGAAATTAAACCTTGAAAGGCTTTCGCTAACGTTTCGATGAGACGCGTGTGTGTGAGTTCACTTAGCAACTCAATAAAATTAAAACAATGCCTGAAGAAACACACACACACACACACACACACACACACCTGAAAATGACGGACTCATTCACCTCACACACACCGAAGCCGTTCCAAAATCTAGCGAGCTCCCTACCTAGACAGCATCATAGAAGCGTTTCAGAACAGAACTTGTAGTTTTAGAAAGCGTGTGTGAGACACGCTCCATCAGCACGCTCACTTTGGCTATGGCAGTGCATTAGACCCTCATGACAATTAGCCTGGGAAAAGGTTTACGACCGCCAGGCCCACAGGAGCGTACAAATCGGCACAGCCGGAGGCAGCCTCTAGAACAGGAAGGTAATTACAGCTCTTCTCGTCATAACGCTGAGAGGAAGCAAGCCACATAACACACTCTTCTCTTACATACTGCTATAATTAATTATCGTGCCTTTACTCTTTGATTTATTCCACGATTCATAGCATATTTATACATTCAAGATGAATTATAATTTCCTTCAGGAATTAATCAAAAACCAGAGGAAGGACCGGCTCTACGTGTTGTCGCTGGATCAAAGAAGAAGCGACTTACCTGTATAAATTATTGTTAGTGAGACCGTCTAGGACTAGGATATGTCCTAGTATTTATTTACAAACTGAGATTCAGCATAAAATCAGCATGAAATGACATTCAAAACTTGTAATGTGTCATTTCTGAATGAAAAAGATTTTGAAATGAGAAAAAAAGGAGGGTGGGACTTCATTTCAGTCATTGTGATTTGATTGGGTCGCAAAATGTGCACAATGATATCATTAATATTTTTCCTAGGTAAAGGCCAGAGCAAGATTCTATTTTATTCTGATTAAAAGACTTTTCATTTTGAAATATTGTGCACTGATGAATTGTTCACAATAAGACCAGGAACATAAAGAAGATTATTCAAATTATTTAATTTGGTGAGTAAAAGGCTGCATTTATTTAATTAAAAATACAGTAAAAATAGTAATATTGTGAAATATTTAAAACTATTTAAAACAACTCTTTTCGATTTGAATATATAATAAAATGTAATTTATTTCTGTGATCAAAGCTGAATTTTCAGCATCATTACTCCAGTCTTCACTGTCATATGATCCTTCAGAAATCATTATAATATGCTGATTTGCTGCTCAAGAAACATTTCTTGTTATCGTCAATGTCAAAAACAGTTGTGCTGCTTCATATTTTTGTGGAAACGTGAATCTTTGATGAATACAAAGTTCAAAAGAACAGCATTTATTTATTACTTGAAAGAGATTTTTTTTGTGTGTAACATTATAAATGCCTTTACACTCACTTTTGATCAATGCATCCTTGCTGAATAAAACTATTAGTTTTTTTTTTTTTTAAAGAACTTTTGAACAGTAGTGTATATATCAGTACAATAAACTGCATTCATTTCCATTTCTGAAATGGTTCTGTCCGAGCGAAGCACCAGCAATTGAGCACACAACAATTGAACACGCAACATATCTGAATCACATTCTTGTTTCCCTTCCCGAAAACTTCCTGTCGCTCTATGCTACATGTGTGTCAAATAAAGAGAGTCAAACGCCCAGAAATGCAATAACGTGCACTATATAAGCTATAAAACATGTTCTATCATGTCCTTTGGCTTTTCTGCACATCACCGAAACAAATGCATCCAGAAGTAAATCCACTTGGAGGAAAGGACCTCGACTGCACTAATGTGAGCACGTGTGCAGAAAACCCATCCACTCCACAGATTAATAATTTAGAGCTGAGTGTCTTAACTGTTCTTCTGAAGCACCCGAGACCCTCCTGCCCCAGAAAACAGGTGTCTGACTGCGAATCCCCACAAGCTGAGCGAGATGAATAGCGGGTCTGGTTTGGGTTGTGTAGTCAGCTGGATTGCGTCTGATAATGGCGGGTGAAGATTTCTGGGCTGCAGGGGTTAATGGCACGAAACAGAACCCAGTTGCTAATTACATGTTCCGAACTATTTATCAGATTCTCCATCTGCACAGCGCCACGACTCTCATTGTGCACGCTAAATTACTCCTCGGATTATCTTTGTAAAGCAAGTTTTCATAATTAGGGCCCTGCGTGGATGTTTTCTCTCTGCGAGCGCCAACCGACACTGAGAGAAAATTAGCTGACTGGTTAATTCGGGCCTGACATCTTAAACCAGTGACACGAAAGCATCTGCTCCTAGTCAAAACATCCTAAAAGAAAGTGAACCAGATTCCTGCTAAATACCCCAAATAGATCCCTATCATAAGCTCAAAGATCTAATATGATATTGTAGGAATATTATATTGGACCAAATCAAAAGGGACAGTTTAAGGGTTAGTTTAACCAAAAATGAAAATTGTTAATAAAAAAGCCATAAACTACCATGAAAGTAGTCCATAAGACTCCGTAAGTGATATATAACCTGAATTTTCATTTCTGGATAAAATATTTCTTTAAATGACAGGAGTTTTAAAATCCCCCAAAAATGTTTAACCCTATGAAGCCTACTGAGGCAAATTTCTAAGGCCTCTAAATGACCACAACTTTGCTTTCCACAATCTACAACAAGCCTTCTGTCGTCTGATTGAGAGTTTAGACTTTATCAAGTTAAAGGTCTTTTGGTATAATTGTACAAATGTCCTCCTTCAGCTCGTGCTTCACGTATCTTTTTGCTGTCAGATCTTTACTGATTTTTATAATGTAACCGTAAGAATCATTTTTATAGTGTTAGTAATATTTCAAGATGAACACTTACTGGACTGAAGCAGGTTTACTTGATTATCCATCTATAATTTGTCAGAGAAATCATGCAAGTATCAAATATGATCTTTTGAGGCTTTTGAGGAACTTTTATTTGTTCATCTTTGTATCATCATTGCATTGCATTATATGTTTTGATCATCAAACTAAGCATTTAAATATCATCTTACTAAGACATATTATTGGGAGATATAGAGGGATGACTGATATTTATATGCATTTTATGTAAGTAGTCTGTTATATTGCTATAAAGATCTCATTGAATTGCACTTTTTGGCCATATAAATATCAGCATCTGCACCAAATTGCATATTTTTGAATAAAACTGAAGCATTTTTTCCTTCATATTCTCACTATATGAGCCACAAAAGCCTGAAAGATCAAATATAATACTCAACAAAAAACACATATGCTTTGTTTAAAGCTTCAATATACTGTTCTTTTTAAAAAAAAAAAAAAAAAAAGTCAATTTTTCATTATTATTCGACTATTATTTCTTATGTCAGGCTTTAAACGGTTAATTTCCCTATGGCATCCTAAAGGTGCTTTATTAGTCCAATCGGCAGTGATTTACTCTTTGTTTGACTAGGGCCTCTTTTTCATGTGCTTGGCAAAAGTTTGAAACCATTTTCCCATCTTAAGGTGAGCGCTGTGTGGCGTAACACTTCTCAAATGGAGAAAAAGCCTGGAACACCTCTCCGATATCAGACCCAGCGGTGCGGCCGACTCTATTAAGACATACACGCCATCGGACGCAAGCCTCCTCGCAGTAAATTTTATTAAAATTACCTTCATTATAAGACACTCTTCATTATAAAACCAAAAAGTGCTGCTGGTCTCCCAGGGCCTTTGGATTAATAAGGACAGCGATGTATTTTAAGCCGTAAACTCGACTTCTTACTGTCCTTAATCTCCTTTCCACTTCACAGGCCAAATTAACACCTCTCCCCGGCTCTGACGGGACCTCATTAGCTCACTTCCACTCCGAAAGAGAAAAGAACAGGAAAGAAGAAGAGAAGACGACGATGAAGAAGGAGGAGGAGGAGGAGGGAGACGACCAATGACAGCCACCAGCTCGGGGATTAACCCTTTCACGCGACCAACGCTTCGGGAATCTAGGTCGACACGCGTTTCTAATCAGCCGCCTGGTTAACGATAATTAGCAGGCGCGGCAGGAGGGGAGGAGAGGGAGGGACGCACAGAAATGAAACAGAGAAAGAAAAGAGAAACCTGTCATGTCACAAACACTTCAAAGCAGACGACTTCTTTTTTAAAAGTGGCACAATAAGGGTCCAAGAACCACCGGGGACCTCGAGAATGCGCGGCGCTGAAGAAGGGAGGAGAACAAGGGCCGAAGAGACCTAAAACACACACACACGCGCTTCAGAGGGACCCAGAACACGCAAACACACTCCACCTACATAAAGCTGCAAGCTTGCGTAGTTTACTCTCACTGTTAAACTTCTCCAGCAGTAAGTGGTCCCTGTGAAGTTTACCCATCATGCATCTCTCAGTCAGGGCTGCTCTAGATCTACAAATTATAAAATGCATAGGTTCCAGTCGTGCAAAAACCTAGTATTGTAACAATTATGACACCTGTTGTTCACCAGCAACATCACTGCACAGCAGCCAAAAAAAACAGCAACAATTAACCTCTATGTCAGGACCTAAATGCCAAAATAAAATAAAACAATCTTAAAAGGTTATAAAAATGTGTCTATAACATTTTTATTATATATTAACCATTTTAAAAAAAGCAATAAGGGACTCAAGGCACTCATGCTATATTGTGAGTATATTCGTCATCATGTTGTAAAAGTTCCCACACCATATAAAGAATGAATAACTATGCTAGAAAAAAATAATATAATTTAACTAACTTAATTGATATGAGTTCCAAAGAGTTTTCCAGTTGTGATTAAAGTATAAGATTAAAAAAAAATCCTTTTGCATAAGTGCATTATGCTTATGAAATATTTTGAAGTAGTGAAAAACAAAAAATAAAATACAATTTAAAAAATAAATAAAAGCTAACTTGTTTTTTATTATAAATTTTATATTCACTTTTTTTGAGATTTTAAAAATTCCTTGATATTTCTAGGATTTCCATTAACCGTGGGAACCCTGATTGTACTTATTAATGCCCTTATGCTATGATTATATTCACCGTATAGCACAGCAACAAGTCTTATTGCTTAAATCAATGTAAAAGCCTGTTTGCAACTCACTTTACTTTGATAATCAGACACATTTCCGAGTAAAAACAAGATATAAAAAAAAAAAAGTGAATAAAGGCCAAGACTTTATCCACTGTGAATAGATCATGAAAACATGCATAGCAGGTTTAATGGGACAGACATTTGAAGTTTCCTCTATCGCTCACTTAAGCACTCAGGTTTGTTACCACCACAGCGCACGTTAAGTATGTTCAACAGGACCTCACACTCACGACGAGCTCTACGCTCAGAAAATCTTGATGAAATCCAATCACAAGTGGTCAGTGGAGACAGATCTGAGCATGTCAATAACAGACATGAGCGGCGATATGTCACGAGTGACCACTTGGGAATGGATGATAAAGGGATAGTTCATAATTTTCTCATTCTCAAGTTGTTTCAAACCTGCATGAGTTTCTTTCTTCTGTTGAGCACAAAAGAAAATATTTTGAAGAATGTGGCTAACCAAAACGCTTCTGGTCCCCATTGACTTCCATAGTATTTTTTCTCCAAACTATTGAAGTCAATGGCTACCGTTAACTTTTTGATTACCAACATTCTTCAAAATATCTTCTATGTTCAACAGAAGAAAGAAACTCATACAAGTTTGGAACAACTTGAGGGTGAGTAAATGATGGTTCATTTTTGGGTAAACTATCCCTTTAATATCAGGCCTAAAACACTTTTTCATGAAAATGCCATTGCATTCAGAACATCATGTGGCCAGCTGGACTCTGTGACAGCAGCGAATCCCTCCTGATGAGACGGGAAACCTGCGCAATCATTCAGTATGCCGGAGCTTTCTGGACCACAGACGAGGATTGCAAATATGATTTATGATCTGCTGTTTAATGGCTCGAACACTGGCTTTGAGAGGAGATCAGATGACTTTCTCGACAGGAGCATGTCAGGGTAGGAACAGGGAGTGCACCATTACAACAGCATGACAGAGAGAGTGAGAGAGGCCTCCAGTACTCCTGCGTCTTAATGGAGGAGAGATGCTACTTAAGTCTGACGGGAAAATGATACCAGTCAATAGAGAGAAGGGCGGTGGGGGGGCACAGATACGGATGACGTGATGCTGAGGGAGTTTTGATCCCTGGGAAAGGCAGCAAACGGCTACATAAAACATATAGAAACAATGACGGATGCCTAAATGCAATAAACTGATTTGGATGTTATTTCATGTATTAATATACAAATATCTCCAGCATGAACAGACATGAGAGCTGCAATGTTTTTGAGGTGGATATGATGTTATCTGCATTAAACGGGGAGTGCTGACTGACCTGAGCCTGTAAACTCTTGAGGACAGGCGAAACCATCTCCAACACCTCCTAAACACAGAGAACAAAACTGATGAATCCCACAAAACCTGGTCAGAAACATGTTTGGGTGATATTGCACCAAAAAAAAAAAAATTTTTTATTTAGCTTGAAGAAAATAAAGACTATTTTGGGATCAGTACGATTTTTTATTTTTTTTTTTGCATTGTTGTGCATTATTTTCAAATGACAATTTTGGGGGGGAAAAGTTTAATTGGCATAATAATAATAATAATAATAATAATAATAATATTAATAAAAGTCACAATGCAAAAGATTCTAATCATCATAAAATATGTTATATTTTATTTATGCAAAATATATTTAAATATCATTTTTGCTCTTGATTTTGGGGTGAAGAATGACCTTTTACTTTCTTTTTTTTTTGGAGTCAAATGGCATTTCACAGTTAAGAAAATGCAATTCCCTATACTTCTATTCCCAACATTTGGTGCATCTAATAAATTCAAAAAAAAAAACATTTTATGCTGAAAAGGTTAATGAAAAATCTCTTAGACATTTAAAATAAAACACAAGTATTACTTGAAAAAAACAACATTAGCTGAAATAAAATACAAAAACGAAACTGACTTGGTTAAACTAAAAATAAAAAAAATAAAAAAATAAAATATATATATATATATACTGTATATATATATATATATATATATATATGATCAAATATAAAGTAATATATAAAAATAAAATCTAATTCAAAATATTAAAAAAAAACATTGGTGTACAGCTTCAGTTGTCTATGGATCAAATCATTTCACCATGACTTGTAAACGTAAAAAAATGTCATGATAAACGTTAAAAAATGTTTAACCTTGAACAATATTCATGTTAACAATGAGACTAGTATGACAGAGACACTCACTGACTTTGTCACTACAAACTTGTATGCAGTATTTCAAGAGAAAACTCACATTGAATTACATTGGTAACATAACCAGAAGTTCATCCACCTAAAACAGTAGTCCTACTACTAAAAGGCATGATAATTCAGCTCAAATAACATTAAACAACTAATCTGTCAAATGTATGAGTTCTGCTTTTAAACCAGTTTTCCCCCATAGACGTCCATTGTATATGCATTAGTATTGTAAATCAAAATAAAAAAGAAGATTGTCTGTGGTAATCAGTACGTCTCATACAGTATGTTGTTCAAAAATGTTGTAATGAACCGAGATCCTTTGGCTGAAGACAATAACAACTTCTCCATTAACACAAATAACTCATCTGATTCTCCTGTCAATCCATTACTGACGCTTTGTTTATTATCAATTACGCCCCAATCTTTAACGATACGGCTAGCATGAGCCCCATTCGCTCCAGACGTTTGCTAATCTTGTAAATTCTGATTGTCACTGATGACATTTGTGTAAAGTGGAGAGCAAACGAGGAGTTCGGCTTCTGAGTCGAGAGGTCTGACGCCGGATCGTGTCGAAGCTTCAAACGCAGCCTCGGAAAAAGGAAGGCCGCTAACGAGGAAATATGTAAAATGTCAAAGCGCGTATAATGAGAGATGCGTGACAAGCATTCCTCCTGCCGTCACCTTTACCTGAAGAGGAATCAGAGGCGCAGCACCGGATTAGAGTGACGGGAATTTAAACAGAGAGGAACTTGAACTTAAAGACGTTCGGAGGAGGATTTTCCTCCATGGGAACGAGCGGCTCATTTTCTGAGTTTTTTTCGCTGAAGGTTCTGGAAGATTAAATGCTGATGTCTGCCTGTTCTGGGCTGGATGTGACAAGTAACGTCAATAAACAGCAGATACTCTGTGTTACACTATTAGTGCTGATACTGGAGGGACGCATGGGTTTGTATGTCTTCAGTGAGATAGGCACACCGAGTGACAGTCTGACAGATACAGAACTATCTGAGCTTTATGAAACTAGAGAAACTAGATACAAGCTTGGGAATATTAGCGAGCAATGGCTCATACTGGAAGAGGAGAAGTTGAGGGCTGGGAACGAAAATGAGAGGGACCAAAAAAGGGAGGGGCAAGGGTATCTGGTTTCCGAAAATATTTATTGTTGGCCTTACAAAAAATATTTTAAAAAAAATGTATCTGTGCATTCTAAGAAAAAAAAAATGTTTACGAGCAAAAGTTTGGGGTTTTTATGTTCCTGAAAGACTTTTATGCTCACCAAGGCTGCATTTATTTGATCAAAAATACAGTAAAATCAGCAATAATGTGAAATGTTATTGCAATTTTAAAAATCTGGTTTCTATTAGATAGATAGATAGATAGATAGATAGATAGACAGACGGACAGACGGATAGACGGATAGATGGATAGATGGATAGATAGATAGATATAGATAGAACAGCAGAACAGTTGTGCTGCTTCATATTTTTGTGGAAATCGTGATACATTTTTTTTCTGGACTGCTTAATGAACAGAGAGTTAAAAAGAACAGCATTATTTGAAATGGAAATCTTCTGTAACATTATAAATGTATTTACTGTAATTTTTGAGCAATTTAATGTGTTCTTGCTGAATCCAATTTTAATTTCTTAAAAAAAAAACTTTCGGACCTTAAACTTTTGAATGGTAGTGTATATCATAAATAATGCTTTATTATATCATAGTAAACATATCTTGAAAGATTGAATGGATTTTTTTTTGTAAATTATGTTATATAGTAATGAATAAATGCATGTAAATGACAATAAATATGTAAATAATTTAAATATGTAAATAAATATATTTACACAACATACAAAAGTGTCAAAATCAGCCATGATGTCATTTTCCAGCTGTTCCAGAATAATTAGTCACATGGCATTTACGGATCAGTTGATTGGCTCAAAAAGTTCTGAAATATGAGAAGGGGAGGAAGTTTTCAAGACAAGAAAAGAAAGACAGAAAATGAGTAGAGGCGCAAACAAACAGAAGCTCATATGAGGGTCAAAGCCAAAAATGATGCTAAAGACTTGAACCCAAACTTACTCAGGTAAGGTCAAGAAAACCTTAAAAGGGTCTATCAGCATGAAACTGACTAGATGAACATCTCACACACACTAAACTTTTTCTCGCTCTCCCACTCACCTCTGGGACATTTTTCTTGAATTCCCGGCTCAGTTCCACCAGGTGCTTATGGGAGTCCTCACTCTCTTCCTGTCGGCCTGCTAGTTGTGCCGCCACTGAATTAGATAGATAGATAGATAGATAGATAGATAGATAGATAGATAGAACAGCAGGTGATAGATAGATAGATAGATAGATAGATAGATAGATAGATAGATAGATAGATAGAGATAGAACAACAGGTGATAGACGAACAGACAGACAGATAGAACGCAAGAACGATAGATAGAACGATAGAAAGAACGACAGAAAGAACGATAGATAGATAGATAGATAGATAGATAGATAGATAGATAGCAGCTTTGATCACAGAAATAAATCACTTTTTAAAATATACTCACATAGAAAACAGTAATTTTAAGTTGCAATAACATTTTACAATATTACTGCATTTTTTATCAAATATATATGTATAGTGAATTTTGGGGAGCAACGCCACTGAATTTAGCTCCCTCTACAGAGACAAAGAGAACGAGAGAGAGAGACGCTTTAGAGAGGCCTGCCAACACTCATATACACAGCTTAGTACACACATAAATAAATATACGCTGCTGAATATTAACCGTGTCATGATCTGATAGAAGGCGACTGCTTACTGTAAGCTCAGCCCTATTAATAATTAAACCAAAATAAATCCAATGCCTACAGTAGCAGAAGGCCTTTTAGATAATCAGAATCCAAAATAATCAATACCTCTGCAACAGTCATGGGAGAGAGAGAGAGAGAGAGAGAGAGAGAGAGAGAGGGAGAGAGAGAGAGGGAGGAGGGAGAAAATGGCACATGCACAGGAACTCTAAATATTCACCAATATCCATCTTATTCAGCTGACCTGGTGAGCAGAAAGACTGAAATATGGTCGAGTACGACTGTAGAGAGGTCGGTATTAACAAAATCAATATCAGAAAATACTGCTGTGCTTTTTTGTACATGTACAATCACATTAACATGGTTTCACAGACATTGTGGCATAATATTAATACCATTTTTTAAGATTTTAAAAATCTTATAGTATCTTATAGTTTCTTGGCAAACTATATACCTGGCAAACTATATACCTGCTACATAAACATATTTTTAAGATAAAAAATGATAGATAGATAGATAGATAGATAGATAGATAGACAGACGGACTCAAATATATATGTATAGTGAATTTTGGGGAGCAAAGCCAGTGGTTGTTTTGTAGGCAAACATCAATGCCTTGAATTTTATGTGAAATTTTATTGAAATTTAATTGGTCCTTACTTGAAATATTAGTACACAAACCCCTACAGAATTAATTCAAACAACACTGATCAAACTTATTCCAATTAGAAGTCATGTTTTACATATCAACCTACTTATAAAACATCTCTGTCTCACATTCTCTCACCATCAGTTCTTTGTGTTCAAACTAAAAAATGAAAGGGAGAGGGCTTTTCTTTTCTTATTACTGTACCAAATTCGTACATGACACAAAATTTAATTTACTATGTTTTAATTAATCTGTACTCTTACTTAAAGGCAATTTAGAAAATTATCTAATGGGAGAGGAAGAATTCCTGAGGACAAAAGCTGTAACGCAGCCCCAGATTTACGGCACGGCTTTCTGCACCAATGCTTGGATGCTTTTCAAACTCTTCATTTTCTTCACTGGAGTGTGATTATGAAGATCTGCATGGCCAGTTTGTGTGTTTAGGACACTTGTTAATAAAAAAACAACATAATCAAGTGGCTTATTTGACCTCTAGCAGGACTTTAGACACCAGTACAGCACAAAAGGATGATTACCTGAGCTTTAAAACACATTATGGCATCAAGAAAACATCTGTTGCTGTAAGTTCTGCTGGTTAGAGACTAAAGTAGAAACACCAATGATCAACATGAAATGAAAAGACATATTTAAGTTTTTTTTTTAATATATAGAAGTCATTTACAGAGCTGCTAAGCCATAATTGTTTAGGGACTGGAAGGGTTTGATGGACTGTGATGGTTGGATTTAACCTCTATTAGCTTGAAGCAGACTACAGGCTGTTAATCTATCTGACTGACGTACGGACGAGAATGTCCACATGCAGCGACACACAAAGAGTTTGTGGTGCTTAACAGATCTGGAAACGCTGATGCTATCAACCCAATAACAAGTCAGCACAGGTTTCCTTCTTTTAGTTGCCTTTGTAGTGTGTATAAAAGGGTCGTAAATCTACAAATGCAGGTGTGCTAAATGACATGACCTTAATTCTAAATAAATATGCAGGACTGCGTGTTTGGAATTAAACATGCCATCTATTTTTTTCACATTATTGTTCCTCTGTTTCCATTCTTAATGGTTTCTTACTTGAATCTTGCAGGATTTGATGTGTAATGTTTGTTCAGTGAGTCTACAAACACTCAACATGAATAAAAACATTTGATTTGTACATTTTATGAAGAATATACACTACCAGTAAAAGTTTGGATTAATAATGTTTCAGAAAGATGTCTTTTTTGCTCATCAAGGATATATTCATTTGATCAAAAATACAGTAAAAAACATAATAATGTGAAATATTTTTATAATTTAAAATAACTGTTTTCTATTTGAATATATTGTAAAATATAATTGATTCCTGTGATCAAATTTGAATTTCCAGCATCATTACTGCAGTCTTCAGTGTCACATGATCCTTCAGAAATCAATTATTATTGGTGCTCAATTATTAATGGCTCTAAAAATGCTGAAAAACCGTTTTTGTTGCTTAACATCTTTTGTGGAAACAGCATTTATTTGAAATAGAAATCTCATAATATTATAAGTAATATTAAAAATAAGTAAAAATCTTGTAATATTATAAATGTCATAATCAAAGTATTAATTAAAATAATTAGAATAAAAGTATTCATTTTTAGGATAAGATTCTATTTTTCATTTGTTCTTTTGCCTTTCATTCATTTTTTCTTTCACTCTTTCTTTCATTTGTTCTTTCGCTCTTTCATTCTTTAGCTCTTTTAATTTCTTTTTTTCTCTTTCTTTCGCTCTTTCTTTCATTCGCCCATCAATTCACTCTCTTTCATTCTTTCTTTCTTTCTTTCGCTCTTTCTTTTATTCGCTCATCAGTTCTTTCTTTCTTTCTTACACTTCCCTTGCCAGGCAAAAATCATAAGTCAGATCACTTAGAAAAAAGTATTAATACACCAAAAAGTGGCATGATTTCAGCAACATCTGCAGCAAAAACAGTGAAGTTTAATGCTTCTGATTAAGGATTTGAACAAATCTCAAACTCTTAAGTGTGAAGAACAGCAATACTGAAGAAACACGGCTAATTGCCTGAGCACAAACTTCACCACTAACAAGCATTTACAGAAACTTGCGCTTAAGTTTTAGCAGCACTAACAGTAGGAGTATATAAAGGAAAAGCTTTTTTTATTAATAGTTTTGACATCTGACACATCACAAACAGCATCTTTGCTCCCTGCATCGTCTAGAGAGACAAGACATCAGCAGGAGCTGGAAATAAACCTGCTCGCTCTCACCTTTCAAGAACAAACTGCAGCACGCTTCACTTCTGTTGTTTTTTAAAAATGTTTGTTCATTTGTGCTCAGACAGCCATCAGACCCACCTGATGCTAACGTGGTGTTTGCCAAAAGCCCTTTTTCTTCCTCATTTCTCTGCTACCCATGATGCACTGAGGCTCTGAGACGCCTGTTAATGCAAGCGTGCTCAGCAGGTGATGATCCACGTTAGTCATTGTCACTCTGAGCAGGAAAATTACAGTACACATAAGACGCATGAACTGGCATCTGACACGAGCGATCTAAATAGCTTCGGGTTACGCTCGGAAAACTTTCACAATAAACAACTTAGTCCTTTACAGCTTTAAAATCTGCTCCTTTCTCCCCTTATCAATTTATATATATTTTTATCTGTATTTTCCTCAGTTTTTTACATATTTATCTTTTTTCTCAGTGCTTAAAAATTATCATTTGAGGCAAATTTGATGCAAAGACTATAAAGGTAAAAAAATGCCTAAAAGATTTGCAAACGCAGGGTAAGAGTTGTGGAAGTGTACATAAGACTGTAAGCGTAAATTAAATTTGCATGCACAAGAGAAGCTTTGTAAAGGTGTAAATCGCGTTTCAAGCGTAAGAAAAAATGATTTACAGCATTTTACTGTTACTCGTAAGCAATGTTCCCTCTAAGCTGCGCGCGCAATTCTTGCACCGTGGCCGCGCAGAAGAAATAATGTGCCGCGCACACGCATAAATGAGTTGGGAAAGCCATTTGCGAAAGCGAATGAATTGCAATGCTCGGGTAAACCGCTATAGAGTTGATATCGCTATAGAGTTAGAACCGGTGAACGCGAGAATGCGGTTTACAGCTTTCATAAAAAGAGAATGATGTTCACCAAATGAGTCGCTGTAGAAACCGAATATTTTAATGGTTGCGGATGACATAGCTCAAATCGAGAGCCAACGCAAACGCAATGACGTGAAATAAAACGTCATCATGTATTAAAGAAGAGTGGCTTGATTAAGTGCTAGAAATAGTGGATGATGGGCACAGAACGGTAACAAAACTCAGAGACATTTACAGTCACACAGGTGTATTGTGCAAACTGTACTTCATAGGGATGTTTAGATAGCTATAGAAGAATTCACGTACACGTTTTTTTTTTATATTTAACACAGATCTCAGTTTAAATGCTTCAGTTTCTTTTGATATTATATTATGTTAGGCCTATATTATAAACCTAAGAAAAAAACAGTAATATTGTGAAACATTATTGCAATTTCTAATATTGGTTTCCTATTTTAATATATTTTAAAATATAATTTATTCCCATGAAGCAAAGCTGAATTTTCAACATCATTACTCCAGTATAAAGTGTCACGTGATCCTTCAGAAATCATTCTAATATGCTGATTTATTATCAGTATTGAAACTGTTGTGCTGCTTAATATTTTTTTTTTTGGAACCTGTGATACTTTTTTCTTTGATTCTTTGATGAATAAAAAGTTAAAAAGAACAGTATTTATTCAAAATAGAAATCTTTTTTTAAAAATATAAGTCTTTACTATCACTTTTCATCCATTTAACACATTCTTGCTGAATAAAAGTATTAATTTCTTTCAAAAAAAAAAGAAAAATTACTGACTTTTGAATAGTAGTGTATATTGTAACACAAAATTTCTATTTTGAATAAACACTGTTCTTTTTAACTTTTTATTTATCAAAGAATGTGTGTGTGTGTGTGTATGTATGTATATATATATATATATATATATATATATATATAAAATGATATGATTTGTAAAGCTTAAAAGAAGAAAAAATTGACCTTTGGTGTTCCGTAAAAGAAAAAGTCATACAGGTTTGTAAGGACTTGAGGCTGAGTAAATGATGACAGAAATTTCATTTCTGGGTGAACTGTCGCTTTAAATCAGACCCTAGTTCCAGGAAAGCCACAAAGAAATGTCACTATTGAACAGTATTGAAAAAAAGCCACACTTGTGTGTAAAAAGAAGACATCTTCAGTCAAACGTTCGACGTTTTAAGGTTTGGAAAAAGGCAATCAGGCCTGTATTTTCAGGATGTGGTGGGCAGCTGGGTCAATATTGAGCCCCTGTCATTACGCCTGTGCCAGTCAAACATCCGTCTGTAATTGATGAGTTTGCCTCTGGGAAGCTCTGCCAATGTCACAGGGGGAGGGATGAACCACTCG
>NW_015546068.1:477368-485799 GCF_001515605.1 Sinocyclocheilus anshuiensis | reverse complement strand
TCATGTGACACTGAAGACTGGAGTAATGATGCTGAAAATACAGCTTTGATCACAGAAATAAATTATATTTTAAAGTATATTAAAATAGAAAACTTTTCACAATATTATTTTGTGAAATAATATTCAGTATTTTTATCAAATAGATACAGCATTGATGAGCATAAGAAACTTCTTTAATAAACATTATTGATCCCAAACTTTTGAATGGCAGTGTATTATACTGTAAAAAAAAGAAAAAATAAAATAAAAAAATAAAAAATAAATTCTCAGGTAACCTAAAATGTACATCATTTAGTCACGGGTCAAATTAAAGACAAATAGCACATTAAAGTTAAAAGTTACATACTTTTTTTGTGTGCGCTCTGTACAGGTCTGGTATAAAGAATGTTTTTGCTCAGGTGGCCAAAATGTCCGCCCAATAGAGAAAAGTTTTGCTCAGCAAGAAAAAAAAATTAAAGGGAACATTGCTCGTAAGTGTAATTCATGTATTGTGAAACTGCAGCTTCATGCTAACGCAAAATAAATATGATCTGCATTCTTCTGACTTCCATTTTTCCGCGCTTACACTTTTGGCACTTTGTTTTTGCTAAAATACAGTCAAAAGTACTGCAAGCCTGTGAACAGTGATTTGCAAGCGAAAACAACAGTTTAAAAAACTGCAAAACGGATTGACTGCATAGAACCAATCTGTATGTGTAACAAATACTGTTGAGACTTGTCGTGCATGTGGGGCAAAAAGTTCCCGAAATAAACCGATATGTACAGCTCCATCTTTCTTTTCTCTGCGCTTACAATTTTGGCACGATTCTCTCACTAACTGAGTTTTACAAGTGTGAGGGGGAGGGCGGGTCCACCACCTTTTTGTAGCCAATCAAATGAGGCTCTCGCTGACTCTCCATTTACTCTTATCCGATTGGTTCAATAAGCACATCACACGCCAAAACATTAACCTTCATTTAGTTCAGGATCGTTCTCGCTGCCAGAATGGTACTTTTAATATTTTCAGGATGTGGTGGGCAGCTGGGTCAATATTGAGCCCCTGTCATTACGCCTGTGCCAGTCAAACATCCGTCTGTAATTGATGAGTTTGCCTCTGGGAAGCTCTGCCAATGTCACAGGGGGCGGGATGAACCACTCGGGGGCGGAGCTAAGTTAAACCAGCCTGCTGAGGCCAGCATCTGTCAGACAACCCAGTGAGGAAAACTGATTGGCTGAGGCGTTTCCGTTCACGTGCAGTCGTCCAGCTCCATAGAGCCACCCATTTGGATATGCAACGTCGTTAACGGTTGAACTTGACATTGAATCGAACATGTCTACGAGTGGCCGAGATATATAAAAGCACCAAAAAGACAACAAAAGATAACTAGGGGTTAACTAAATCACATCTGAGAGCTTGTCGTCTGTAATAACCAGACAAGTAATGAAGGGCCATAAATGAAAATGTGTACTGTAAATACACAGACTGTTAGAACACGAAGATATAACCTTCAGATTCACTATAGAGCTCGAAAAAATCTTTACCATCGATTAGCACAGACTCTATGGCACCTCTCGCTGATGACAGCTGGGAAGAGAGAAAGTTGACGTGGGAAAAACAAGAGAGTTCTCAACCATTGAGCCAGAGTGTTTGGACAGCAGAAATGAACTGCAAAAAAGTGGGTGGCTATGGGAAAAAAGGGGGGGAAAATGCAGATGGAGGTATTATTTTTCTTTTTGTATCCCTAATTGCAATCATAGGCAGATGTCTGTGAGTGTGACAGCATCAGCAGAATTGCTGCTGAGAGCACAGAATCTTTGTCTAAAAATAATCAGACGTTCTGGGCTCGGCTGTTTGTTATAATGGTAATCGATGCTGCAGGCTTTGCTCTCAAACCCTGCTGCACACACACACACACACACACACACACACGCTCATAAAAAAAACACAAAAGGTTCACGCAGACGGAGACCATTACCTATGCATGTAAATATGCAACCCTGCATGCACGTTATACAACCAAATTATATCTAAAGAATATTGACACACAGAGAAACACAAATATATACATCAGTGGAGAAAGAGAATAATACAACTATGCATCACACATTCAAAACACGATCACAGAAACACAAAAGATTCAAACAGACAAGGGCCGTTACCTGTGCATGCAGATATGCAACCTTGCATGCAAATTATACAAAAAAATGAGGTTTACAGGATCATTGCATGCAAGGTTGCATATCTGTATACATGAGTTTATACAAAAAAAACAAAACAAAAAGGCCATGCAGATCTATGCATGCAGATACACCTGCATGTGTGTTATACAAAAAATATCAACATGATCATTACCTAGGCATGCAGATATATAACCCTGCATGCACATTATACAACAAAATAACATCTACAGGACCATTACCTATGTATGCAGATACACAACCCTGCATGCATGTTATACAATACAATATCTACATGACTATTACCTATGTATGCACATATGCAACCCTGCATGTGCATGTAAATAAATTCTATATGCAGAACTATTATCTGTGCATGCAGATATGTATCCCTGCATGCACTTTATACAAAAAATTACATCTATATGACCATTATCTATGCATGCAGATATACAACTCCACATGCATGATATACAAAAATGCTATCTATAGCTTTACCTAAGCATGCAGATAAGCAAACATGCATGCATATTATAGAAACAATATAATAACTGTAACCTAGTTGCATGCACATATGCAACCCAGCATGCATGTTATACAAAAATGAAACAACTACCTACCTATGCAGATGTGTAAAAAAAGAAAAAAAAGAAAAAAAGAAAAAGCATCTACAGGGCCATCACAGATGCATGCAACCCTGCATGGCCATTATACAGGAAAAATTATATCTACACAACACAGACATAAAGAGACACACAAATATAAACATCAGTGTAGAAAGAAAAGGTCAAATTATGCACCATGCATTCAACACACACACACACACAATGGCCGCAGCGAGGGACAGCAGAAGGGCTAGTCTATGATTTAGATAAGTGCAGTTTCTTTTCATATGTTTTCTTATCTCCTCGGTTTGTGTGTAAGGCAGAAGATTTGTCCTTAGCCGTTTCAGATTAGTGCCGCTTCTCAGACGCCACATTCGAGAGGAGAGATCGATCAATGAATCAAATCAACACAATCAATACAGCCCATCGCTGGAGTCTAGTCTGGCCCCCGCATTAATACTGGCACCAACCCCACCCCCTCAAACCCCCCGACACGGACAAAAACAACAGCACTTCTCTCTGCATTTTTTTTTGTTTGTTTGTTTGGGAGAGATCCAGGATAGGGCTGTTTCTGGCGGGTGTCCATGGCAGAGATGGAAGATGAGCCGTTATCTGCCCTGACTTGGACAGGAAAGAGGAAAGTGGCCCGCTGGCCGTGCTCAGAGCTGCCATGCGCGTCAGCTCCCCTGGTTTCATTTGTTTACCCATAGGAGAGAAAAATCCCAAATGGGATCTTTTTAATATCTCAATTGTTTCTCCTAGGAAGAATTGAGATAAAGCAGTGAGCAGTAATCTCACACGCGTCTCCTCCAGTGGTTTGGAAGTGACGTCTCAAACTGTGCTCAGATTTGACACAAGAAAAGTCAGAGATTTCTTAAAGGGATAGTTCACCCAAAAATGAAAATTCTGTCATTTTCTCACGCTCAAGTTGTGGCAAATCTGAATGTGTCTTTCTTCTGTTGAGCACAAAAGAAAATATTTTGAAGAATGTCGGTAACCAAACAGCTGCAGGTAGCCATTGACTTCTATAGTATGGAAAAAAATACTATGGAAGTCAATGGCTACCGGCAACTGTTTCATTACCCTCTTTAAAAATATCTTCTTCCGTGTTCAACAGAAGAAAGAAACTCATACACCTTGAGGAAGAGTAAATGATGATACAATTTTCATTTTCAGGTCAACTATACCTTAAATATATCCTCAAACATTTCTCATCAAATGGTTAGCGCTTCAGTTAGTTGAAACGTAACCAAAACCTGTATTAAGTCTCAAGTTATGAAAAATCAACTACTGTGCAATGAAATTTATTGATCAAGCAGTGCACAACTTGCGCATATTACAAAGTCCAGCAAATAATTTATAATTCATGGTGACATCAAAAGATATATTTCAATTAAACTGATTAATCATGCTGTAAAATGTGATATTGGTTGCACAATGCACAACACACAATTGAGCATCACAGAGTTAAAATGTTTTGTTGAGGCGTGTGAATTTAGCGGTCACTGTCTCTGAATATCACATCTTAAACCTGCCAGCAGAGGCTGAGAAATGATTGTGAATAATTAATCCCAAACCATCAGCCGGCTCTCCGCAGACAACACGGCAGCTCTTAAGACAAGCACGAGCGTTACAATGATCGGGGAAGGTGTGACTCACGTCGTCTGGATTTAGTTGTCACGCTGCACTTCATTTAGGAGTTTTAGCACCTAGCATGCCGCAATCCGTCAACACCTTGTCTAAAGCACACGTACTGTTCGGAACCGCTTCATCTGTCGGGAAAAGCGCAGTTCGGAGATTGTGCTCTGTAAGCAAGGACACGTTTGAAAAGAAGAAGTACAGGCAGTTCTGTCGCTTTGGAATAAAACCCCTCAAGCATCTATCAGAGGGTTTTAAACCAAAGTTGCACCTCAGCAGGGGACTGAAAATATTGACTCGTTATAGAGACACTTTTGAGACCCCTAGTCATTTAAAGGATTGAAAAACGGTCCACCTACTGCTCATAGTAAGAGCTGCATTTGAGCAACTTATTTTTACAGGAGACCAGTAATTTCAGTGCCAGGCAGAAATGCAGAACAGATTGGTTTAACTTGGTAAAATGAATTTTCTGAATACATTTATCTGAACACTCTCAGAAAAAAAGGTACAAAAGCTGTCACTGGAGCGGCGGCACACTTTCAAACGGTAAAGATTTGTAACTTATTTACCCCTAAAAGGTGCATTTTAGTACCTTTTAAAAGGTACCACTTTTCATACCTTTTTTCCAAGAGTGAACTTGCACTAGGTCAAGTAGACAAGTAGAACTCTACATTCATTTTGACAAGATCACATTAATTTAATTTGACTTATTCTGTGGATTTCACCTGAAAATAATGCACTCCTGTTGATAGCATGCAAACATACATCTCTATATGTGTGTTGTATGTGTGTACATACTATTTATGTACTATTTTTGACTCTATTTCTACTAAATCCCTAGTATTGGTGCATTATGTATTTTATGCTTATTAGAGCATTATGTATTTTATGCTTATTAGAGTAATCGCGCCATTAGTTTAGCACCATGATAACTTCGAAAATACAAAATAACACCTAATAAAACCTTACCGTTTCATGCAAACTAGAAAGCACAGTCCAGTTTTAGTTAATGCAAAAAAAATATTCATGTATTGCACACCAAAAAGACAACAGAGATGTTTTATTTTAATCTTACCCATTTTTTGTCAATTGAAATGTTTAAATCTAAGCAGAATTTCACGAAGCACTTTTTACTGCCTTCAGCTCCAGCAGTGCCCTGTACTCCAGTGGCTTAGTGGCTTACTTACAGTTGTCTCTGCACATTACGGATGAAGTGTGTAATTTTTCTGGATGTGAAAAATACGGATTATGCTTAACTGCAGAGAAAAGTGTAAGTAATTCCTAGGTTGACTGCACCAAAAAACACTATGACACTTTCAAAACAGACAGGAAAAGTGTCAAAGACACCTGCCTGATAACAATTACTTTTGCAATTTTGTCTGATAATGCTAAAAATGCAGACATTACACACTTAGGAAAATGTATTTTACACAATTCTTTAACAAAAAGGCTGCCATCGACAAATATCAAAGCATTTAACAAAGCAAACACCCTCACCTTTGCTTAGATTAGGTTTCATGTCTTATACATGCTATGATTTTTTTCTTCCTAAATCAGTACTTTAAATCAAACAGGTATTTATCCTTTCTATTTAGCACTTTCTTTGTCCATCTATCACTCAAAGCAGTTCATTCTTCAACATTCACGATTTAAAGTTGCTTCCAATTAGCGCAGCAAACTGCTCCGTGCAAACGTACGTCTAAATGAACGTCCAAATGAGACCACATTATTTATCATCATCATAATGGCTCATTGTTCTTTCACACTCCACTTTGTGGTTACAATCAGACCAGCCATTATCTCACACAACCGCCGACTTTGCGGTCGTGCATTTACTGGCATGAAATAAAAAAATAAAATCAAATAAACACTGGCCTGGATGAACCCGTGCAGATTTCACAGAATAAGTGATGTTTTCTGCTATTTGTTTGTTTATTCTGACACGACGTGGTTTATTAAGCAAGAGTCAAGAATGCAAGACTGATGAAAAAACACTGTGTGGCTAAAAAAAAAAAAGTGGGAAGCGTCTCAGTAAAATTTATTGGAGAGTAAATATAACGGTGTTAAAAAGAGAGAAAAACATTTACGTTTGTTTGAACATCCTGATTAGCATTATTTTGGAATGGGATTATTTATTTTTCTGACCAATGGCAGACCAAAAAAAAAAAAAAAAAAACACTGGCCTGGATGAACCTGTGCAGATTTCACAGCATAAGTGATGTTTTCTGCTGTGTGTTTGTTTATTCTGACACGCTGTGGTTTATTAAGCAAGAGTCAAGAACACAAGACTATTGAAAAATCACTGTGTGGCTAAAAAAAAAAAAAAGTGGGAAGTGTCTGGGTAAAATTTATTGTGGAGTAAATATAACTGTGTTAAAAAGAGCGATATAAATGGGGGCCAGTGACTTGACAATCCATAACAAACGGCACCAAATCAGTCGGAGCAGGAGTTTACCTCCACAAAGTCTCAACGACACGCACACAAAAAGAGCAACACTGGCCCACTTTCCAGAAGAAATCGACGGAGGTGGGGGTGAAAAATGGCAAGCAGTGGATAACACGGATAAGCTGCCATTGTTTATTCTCTCTTAAGAAATGTCAATCTGTTTGTTTCTCAGGTGTGCTCCTTTTTCCTGTTGTTTGCTCTGTTTCTCTTCCTCCCGCCGCTCCCCTGCTGATTGCAAGGGGAGATCACAGCCGAGCTGCTGGAAGAATGTGAATATTTCAGGTGAGCTGAGCGGCTGCGTTTCACGCCACCTGTGTGACACCGAACCGAGTCCAACCCCTCGCAATTACCCGATCTCCGGAGGGCCCCTGAGAGCCCGGCGACACCAGCTAGGGCCACCTGTCAGAGCCCAAATCTCTTTTATTCCTACCCAACGCGTGCACATGTGCGACAGAAAGAGATATTCCTAATCCGAGACAAAAATAAATGTATCTGGAGCGCAGAGATTGGGAATATGGCCCGCGTCAGCGAGGTACGGTTAAAACGAGGATGAAAAGGGAACTTGCGAGGTTGCAGAACTTCGGGAACATCGCAAGAACACGAGAATCTCTTGAGGAACACGTTCAAACTTATTCCACATCAAGAAGTAGTTTAAAAAGGCCATGGCCTCACCAAAAAATCTAAAGTGTTTTTAATATTCTTGTGTATGTATGCAACAAAAGCTCTGTTCCAAAACCTTAGGTGCTGCTTATTTAGATAGTATTTAAATAGGCAGCACCTTAGGTTTTGGAATAAATAAATAAATAAATAATAAAAGGCATTCTGGCATTGTGGGATGAGTCGAAAGAAATTATTACAAATATATATTACATATTTTCTGTATATAGTAAATTACATATTATTTTGTATTATACACTTAATTTTAATATATATACATTCTTCATTTCATATTTTAAAATATATTTAATTAGAAATCATTTTACATTGTAATAATATTTTACAATATTTACTTAAATATGATCAAATATGTATTTAATACATAATATAAAAATATGAAGTATGCATTTTACATTTTATATTTTTTTCCAATTATATACAAATACTGTATACTCAAATAAAAAGCAGTTATATTAAAATGCAATAATACATTTTTACAATATTTACTTAAATACTATATACATATAGGTAAATGTTCCTGTGGCTCAGTGGTAGAGCATTGCGCTAGCAGTGCATATTTCAAAACAAAGTATATATTTAAAAATAATTTAAATGTTTTTGTTTTTTTTATATATATCAAATAAATGCAGCCTTGGTAAAAATCTTAATTTTGGAATAATTTTTGGAATTATATAGCACTTATATAATTTCTCAACTCATTCCAAAACATACATAATTAGTACTGCATACACAATTTATTACACTTCAACTAAATTACCCAATATTGGTGTATTATGTATTTTTTAAGCTTATTAGAGTTATCATGCCATTAGTGTAGCAACATGTGTGTGGCACGTATGAGCTGTCTATGCCAAATCAGTCCCTTATGAGGTAACATTTCAGTTAGGATGCTCCCTTAAAAGGCAGC
>NW_015546068.1:462952-477342 GCF_001515605.1 Sinocyclocheilus anshuiensis | reverse complement strand
TGTTTGTTTGTGTGTGTGTGTGTGTGTGTGTGTGTGTGTGTGTGTGTGTGGGTAAAAGCATTTCAATGCTTGAGCAGCCATCTCTTTTCCCACAGCCAATAAAAACTCCTCCTCAGAGTCCACACCAATCTGAACAGCACTATTCAGCAGCCGCCCTATGGCAGGAGCTCCGGGAGTTTGAAAAGAGAGAGCCTGTGTGTGCAGCTGTATGATGAGCTGAAGGTGTAGGGGGGACGACGCAGACCGCTTCCAGCTGCAGCGCTCCGAACGGCAGTAAAGCCCTTGCAGCAAATTCAGTACATTCCTCTGTGTCAGAGCGGCCGACACACATTAGCCGTTTACATGGGAGGAAACACAATCTATTTGATGCTACACTGCCCACATGTCTAAAGCCTTCCCTTCAAACAGCAGTGCTTCACACGTTTGACTCTCATCTCATATTCTGAGCAGGTACGCCGGGAAACACACTCCATATACTCGGAAATCACTGTTTGAAGTCAAAGCTGAGAGTAAACACGGTATATTCATTTAGATTTACTCTGGGGTGTCGATTTTTCTAGGTTCCTGTAATTTATGCATGCAAATAGCATTAAAACAAAATTAAAAAGATGAACAACAAAAAAATTATACAAAAAATAATGATAAATACAAATAATTATAATGATAAAAAAATAACGATAAACAACTATAATGGTAAATAAAAAAAGAGTAACAAATCGTAGGTTCCTGTAATTTATGTATACAAATATCAGGCAAATGCAAAAATGATAAATAATAAAACAATGATTAAAAATAATAAATAAAAATAATTATAATAATAAATAAATAATGACAAATAACGATAATGATTTAAATAAAAAATGTAGGGTTCTGTAATTTATGCATGCAAATATCAGGCAAATTAAAAAATAATAAAAAAGGATGAATAATAAAACAATAATTAAAAAGAAATCATTATGATGATTAATAAAAAATAACAATAAACAATGATAAAGATAAGGATAAATAATTTTTTTGTAGGTTCATAACAAAAAAGTAGGTCATTTATGCATGCAAATATCAGGCAAATGAAAAATTAATGGGAAAAAATACAATAATTAATTATAAAACAATGATAAAATAATGATAAATAAAATTATTATAATGATAAATTATAAAAAAAGATAAACAATGATAAAGATAATGATAAAACAATAAACTTCCTGTAATTTACACATACAAATATCAGGCAAATTAAATAATAATAATAAATAAAACAATGATAACTAAAAATAAACAAAATGATTATAATGACACATAATGAAAAACAATAAACAATGGTAAAGATAATTATTAATTATTAATACAGTAAACATTGATAGATAATGATAAATGAAAGAATAAAAAAGATTGATAAAATGATTAATAACGATAAATAAAAATGTAATAATAAAATGATACACAATGATAAATAATAAAATGTATACTCTGAAATCACAGTTTGAAGTCAAAGCTGAGAGTAAATATGGCACTTGTTTAGATTTACTCTGGGATGTCTATTTTTGTACATTCCAGTGATTTATGCATGCAAATTTCAGGAAAGTCAAGTATATAGTACATGTAAATGAATCATTTTTTCCTTGAGTAAGATGAGCCATCGACAGAGAAGCGGAGATGAATGTGACAGGCAGCGGATGGTAGGGGCGTCTGGTCAGTGAGCTCTAGGTAAATGTCACTTCACTCATTACCACACAAACACAACACAGCCAACTGCTTCGTGATAGATGAGTGACCTGACATAAGAGAGAAGAGAATCCCTCTCCATCACCACACGCCGACAATCCAACAAACGCCAACCTATCGAACGGGAATCTCCAGCCCTTTTGATTGGTCAGTTACCGATGAACCACAGCTGACTGCATATGTGAGGAGCCTCATGACTGAATATGATCTAGAGCCTTAAAACAACTGAAAACTGAAGACGACAAAGGCTACCTGTGTTTAAAATGGCATACTACTTGCAGCATTTTAGCAGTAGTCGACCTACTACGTGTGCGGAAAACAATAGGTTGCACAGAATACTGTGTACAATGTATACTATGCAGTATGTAAGTATACTAGTAAGTATACAACATGGCAACAATGTAGCATGCAACGCCATGTGGTCATGTGGCAAAAATACAACATAATACATTTCACAAGCATTTTGCTTTCAGTGTTGTCCTACATACTACTTAAAAAAACTGTCCTTACTATATATACTGGATTGTACAGTATGCACTATGCTAGTATACTAGTAAACGGCAGCCAAAATAATTCAGCTTCCTTCATTCCAAGTTCACTTCTGCAAGACGGCAACGATAGAGTACGCAATTAAACATCCAACATAGGGGTGTGCGACATATCGTCTGCGATAATATCATAATTGTTGTTTTAACGATGTGCGATTTGACATTATCGATATTTATACCACTTCATATAGTTATTCAATTTCACACGAAGAGTGCCGTTTTTCTGATTACAAATGTGACATTGAATTCAATAAACAAGAAGTTAATTAAGAGACTTGCGTTTTAGACACCATATTGCCTGTTTTTGCTCTATTTCGACAACAAAAATATTTCCAAACAAAGCCACAATGCTGTTTTGCGTCTCTGAGCAACATGACGGTCTTTCTTTCCTGCATGAATCAACTGTTTAAATGATTCAGTTCAATCGCAATGACTCACTTATTAACAGTGACTTGCTGCCACCTACTGGCGGTTTTAATTTCACATTCAAAGTATCTTTTATTATTTAAATAATTTCAAATATCAGTATTCAACATTTTATGTTTAATATATCAAAACATTATTTATGCATTTGTAATTGCAGGTTAAATGCATTCATGCCTTGCATTAAACAAAATACATGTGTGTAAATACATATAAATGCCACTTCAGATGCAGCTTCTGTGTTGATTTCATTTGCTTGGTAACAGCCCAAATGTCTTATTATTCTAATTCACTGATTAAATGTAAGAATTTCACTCAAAAGATAATGTACACTTTTAGAAAAAATGGCTTTATTAAAGTAAAAATGCCCATAAAATGTAAAAATAAGTTTAAACTTATTGGAAAAGATCAATTTCTCTCAGTGTGAACTGATCACCACACAGAATATGAAGAATATTAAAAACTTTAGGAGTCAGCTGTCCACGGCAGTCCTTAAGGTACCAGCACATTAACACACTCAGCAAAATATCGTCTAATTAATTATCGTTATCGATAAAATCCCTGAAAATATCGCAATATTATTTTTTGTCAATATCGCACACCCCTAATCCAACACCATGTTGTTATGTGGCATTGATATAGCATATTACATCAGCATACTACATAGCATACTGTTTACTGTTGTCCTACATACAGTATGTATGTATATATGTTATATACTGTTGTCATAAATACTATTTAAAAGCTGTCCGTACACAATATATACTGTGCTGTGCAGTATGCAGTATGCTAACACACTAGTAAACAACAGACAAAATAATTCTGCTCTCTTTGTTCCAAGTACACTTCTGCAAGATGGCAACAATGTAGTGTGCTATTAAACACACTCTTGACATTCCAGTCAAGACTTGGAGAAACTTGTTCATGCCTTTATCACCAGCAGGGTGGACTATTGTAATGGTCTTCTCACCGGCCTTCACAAGAAGACCATTAGACAGCTGCAGCTCATCCAGAACGCTGCTGCCAGAATTCTGACTAGAACCAGAAAATCTGAACATATCAAACCAGTCCTCAGGTCCTTACACTGGCTTCCAGTTATAGTTAGGATTGATTTTAAAGTACTTTTACTCATTTATAAATCACTAAATGGCCTAGGACCTAAATACATAGCAGATATGTTCACTGATTATAAACCTAACAGACTACTTGAAATGTGCTATATAAATAAACTTGCCTTGCCTTGCCTAAACATACGACACCACGTGGCAAAGTATAGCATACTACTTTTCACAAGCATTTTGCACACTATTTAAAAAAACTGCAGACAGTACATAATATATACTGTTCATTATGCAGTATGCTTGAATACTAGTAAACAACAGCCAAAATAATTATGCTCTCTTTGTTCCAAGTTCACTTCTGCTAGATGGCAACAATGTAGTGTGCTTTTAAACATGCAACCCCATGTTGTCATGTGGCATTTATATAGCATACTACATCAGCATACTACATAGCATACTAACAAGCATTTTGCATTTACTGTTGTCCAACATACAATATGTTTGTATTAGGGTTGGGCCGATAGACGATGCCATCGTCCATCGCCGATGGCTGACAGACCATGTCGATGTTAAGATGACATCGTGATTCCTCCCCCCAACACCCCCCCACCTCGGGCATCGGGGAGCCGCTATTGAAACCGCTTTCGATTGTGCGCTCTCATTTTACTTTCACTTTCACTTTTGAGATTCGCGATCACAAGGACTCTATACTATGGAGCGGCAATACTTACCACACATTTGACAAGATTAGATGTTTGTCATTGCTGCTCAGAATCTGCAAATAATTCGCTATCGTCCTATCAGACATTTCTCCTTACTCTGTGTATGTGGTAAGTGAACTTTCATGTACTGTAATGCAACAGGCTACCGCTAGCAAACGGCTAACCTTTTAGTGGCTCCCTATGAGGCATTATTTGTTTCATGCTTCGGGCACACCCCTAACCCCGCTCCGCCCCCCGATGTCATCGTCCATCACAATGTTTCACTGTAGACATCGTCCGATGCCAATTTGGTAGACATCGCCCAACCCTAGTTTGTATATATTTTGTATACTGTTGTTCTACATGCTACATGCTTGAATACTAGTAAGCAACAGCCAAAATATTTATGCTCTCTTTGTTCCAAGTACACTTCTGCAAGATGGCAACAATGTAGTGTGGTTTTAAACATGCAACACCATATGGTCATATGACAAAAATACAATATACTACACTTCACAAGCACTATTTAAAAGCAGCTGGCAGTACACAATATATACTGTACTGTGCAGTACATTTGCATACTAGTAAATAACAGCCAAAATAATTCTGCTCTTTTGCTCCAAGTACACTTATGCAAAAGTTAGCAACAATGTAGCATGCTAATAAATGTGGTGAAAATATAGCGACTTTTACATACTGTTGTCCTACACACTAAAAAAAGCTGGCCGCATACTGCTTAGTATGCAATACGCTAGAATACTACAATAGTAAACAGACAAAATAATTCCGCTCTTTTCAATCCAAGTATGCATAGTTTGTAGCATACTACCATTTCAAACACAGCCAAAATAATTCCACTCTTTCTGTACCAAACACACTTCTGCCAGATGAGCGTAAGATGAGCGTAAGGTGTCCACGCTGAACAGCGGTCATGTTATCATCAACGTCCAGCTAATTTAACACAGCATGCGACCTTTACCATGAGACTGATGACTTCTGATAGTCCCTGTCTGCTGGCATTAAACTACAATCATGAACCAATTCCTGTATTTCTTGGTCATTTATACAGTATACTACAGCTAATTGCATTCAGGGTACTAATAATGCTTTCTGTTGATGATAAAAACAAAAGGAGGCTGCGTTCTAGTCATTCTCTCTGTAGAGACACGGATTTAACCATGTGTTTCACTCATCTGTGAATTCAGAGGTGTATCATGACATTAGCTGCCGCGGTCCAGCAGTTCCCATCTGTACCGGGCCGTCTCAGAGGAGAGCCGACGCACTTTGGGCCGCCAAGCACACGGCACACGTCACGACGGCAGAGGAGCCGCCTACGCTCGGCCCAGCCATGCGTTTCCCTCCTGGGCTTACGGGAATACTGTGGATGGCAAAGCAGAGAGAGGCAGAAAGACGCGGCACACTTCCCTTGTGTTTGGGGTAGGGCGTCGCGCGTTTACCTTCGTGCACAAGAAGCCCGGAGAGGAGATGCGTGAAGTGTGAACGCACCCTCTTGTCGTCAATCCTCCAGATAGCGGAGTCTATCATTAGAGCACTTACACACACAGATGGAGGATCAGGGCCAAACGGGAATTGCAGGAAGTCAGGTGCTTGGTGGTTTACTGAATACTCACAATATATTTGCAATGACTTTTCTGCCGATATAAAAAATATTAATTATTAAATATTGTGAATATCATGCCGCTGCTTAATTTTTACAATTAAATTTCCTAAAAAAGTATTCCAGAAGTTTTCTATAAAAAGTTTTTAAAAGGATAAAGGAGAAAAAATAAACAGATAAATAAAAATGATAAGTAAAAAATAATGATGAAGAATTCAAAAATAAAATAATGATAATTATAAATAATAAAAAGATAAAGATGATACATTTTAAAAACATAGCGATAAAGACATTGAAAAAAAGATAAATAAAAATAAAGACAATGAAAAATAATGGTAAACAATGATACAAATGATAAATATTATGATAAAATATAAAGATAAAAATGTTGTTAATGAAAAATAATACAAATAATGGTAATTTAATAAAAAAATCATAATAATAAAAAATAAAAAAGAACAGTAAACAATAAAGATTATGATAAAATACAATAGGATAAGGATTCTGACCAAAAAGAATAAAAGAAATCAAAATAATATCTAAAAGATAATGATAAATAAAAATCATCATAAAGATAAATGATAAAATAATGAAAAAGCTAATACATAAAAAATTTAAAATAATGATAAAAAATAAGATTATGATAAAGAAAAATTATTATAAAGACAATATTAATTAAAAAAGAATGATAATAAATTAATGATAAAAAGGACAGAAAAATTATTACAATGATAAATAAAAAAGCAGTAAACAATGATAAAGATTATGATAAATTATAATTATTAATATAAAAATATAAATCATTGTTAAGATAAATAATAAAATAATTAAAATGATAATGCTACATAATAAAAATTATAACAATAATGATACTTTAAAAAATAAAGATATGATAAATAATACAAAATAATAATAAAGGTAAATAATAAGAAATATTAAAGATAACGATAGCTAACAAAATACAATGATAAATATTTAAAAAGGGTAAAAATGATAAAGTTATGATAAAACACGATAAATTAAATATTTTAAGAATAATGATAAATAAAAAAGAAAGAAAATGATAAAGATAATAATAAATGATAATAATAGAAAAGGATATGATGCATTGAAAAATAAGCGTAATGACAAACAATAAATAATAATAGATAAAAACATCCTGCCTAGCCCTGTTCTGAACTCATGCAGAACAAAGATCTGGTGTATTATCTTTGTGGGAAGCCAGACTGGCCTGACCTACATGTTCTTCAAGACTTCGAACAGTAACACAGTATCTACACCGGAAACTAGCGCCACATCAAAACCAAACCACGACAGCTGACCACTACAATAAGCTTTTTTTTCTTTTTTTTAAATCCATAAGTATGCACAGTTGTAGCAAAAAACAACAGGATTTTATCTTCAAAGTCTTTTGGGATTTTAAGTCAGTCCAGCCTGCTGCAACACGACACGTCATCAGCCGCTTATAGTACAGACTCAATGTAAGAGGAATGTTACACAAACACGAGCGAAGTCTCAGTGATCCAGGCCACCCGGATGTACATGAGGGATTTGTCCCTCTTCTAATACATCAGGAGTGACAGCACCACAGCGAGCGATAGCGAGGGGACAGCTGCTAAAAAAAGACCCGAAGTTCAAACTAAATCTGGAGGCTTTTAGCTGCGTTATCTGAGCCTTTCCTCAGATACCACAAGCTAATTGATCTGAAACGTCTCGGGAGTCTCAAACGTCTCCTTCGGCCGTGCACTTTTCCCTTCATGCAAATCTATTAAGCCCCTATGTAATCAAAGACGCTTGAGGAACGTTCTTCAAACCGTCATATTCCAGCGACATCAATCCATCCCCTCCTCGTGCTCTCCAACTTTCACAGCTGAGAGAAACTGCAGCTGTATACTGTAAACAGGCCACAAAGAAATTATGCTTTGCTGCAATCCATTATTCATTTATGATACATTTTTCATTTAGCACTAGAGAGGGGGCTATACGCAGTGATGAATGCATTGCCCAGGATGCAATTTGTATGTAAAATAACAGAAGATTAAAGAATATGTTTTAAGCGTAGATGTAGTTCACTGCCATGTAAAGGAGGGGGGAGAAATAAAAAACCTTCATTGGGATAAAGAGCCTGAGGCGGTGCATTCGAAAAATCACTTAGTGCTACTTGGAGAGACTAAATAATGAAACACAATGAGGAGGCGGCGTTCCAGGACACAGCATCTCTCTGTATCTCCATCATCTGTGAATGAGATGACGTCTGCAACCGAGAGAGCTGATTTTCATTGATATGTCACTTGATGGACATGAGAGTCCATAAACCCAATACTATGGTTTACACACGAGCAGCACGTACACACACACACACACACACACACACACACACACACACACTCATTCACTCGCTCAAAACACAAGTTCCTAATAAATAAAAAATAATAAAAATGATAAATACCGTAATAACGATAAACAATAATGATAAAAATTATAAAGATTATAATAAATAAAAATAATGATAGATAAAAAATTTAAACAATAAATAATAAAAATGACAATGATTAATAAAAATGATAAAAGAAATAAAAATGATACCTTTCAAGACACGTTTTGTGTCAAATTTAAATAAAAATAAAATAAATAAAAAAGAATAATGATAAAAAATAAAAAAAAAGATTATAATAAATAAAAATAATGATAAAGATGATAAAATCATGATAAAAAATAATGACAAAAATAAGGATAGATTAAAATAATTACAATAAATTAAAAATAACAACAGGCAATGATCGCTGTCAAAACACAAGTTCCTCGTCAAATATAAAAGATAATGATAAATAAAAAATAATGACAATCAATAATAATGATGATAAAAGAAAAAATAATAAGCAAGATGATCATAAATAAAAATAATACTAAAAATAATAAATTGGTGGAAAAAATGCTAAATAATAAAATAATGCTAAAAATTATAAGATCAAAAATTACAATGATAAAAAATAACGATAAACAATATAATCTCGCAAAAATAAAGTAATAAATTAAATAATGATAATGATAAAATTATATATTACAATGATGCATTTAAATAATTCAAGCAACGGCCCCTTCATTCAAAGCACTGTGTTCCGGTGAAGGGATCCGGCGGGAGATTCTCGATGTATTTGCTGTGTCAGATTCTGACCCATTAGCCCAGTGTCCCTGACGGCAGAGAGCTCCGTGCCCGCGAGGAGGAGGAGCAGGGGACAGGGAGGTGACTAAATCTATTTGGGTCAGCAACATCGCTCTCAACTCCTGCTGCTCCAGAGGTCGGGAGTTTCACTGGTGCTTTTTGGCATCTCAGACGGTGAACTCACACACCGCTCACAGACCGCCACATAACATGACACGAGAAATCCAAACAAGCTCTAATCTGATTGGTTGGCTGGGAAACAAACCGGGAAAGTAATCAAAATCATGCACCATGGTACTAAACATGGTAGTACCATAGTACTATTTGTTTATATCTGCAGAGCACTCAGAAAGCGCAAAAAATACTAAAAGTCCCATGGTGCTACCATGCATTTTTGGATCTACATGAACTTCAGAAACATCTCAAAACACCACAGTACTACAACATGATGCCATCAGAAGAGTGAATGTCACAGAAGAATATGAATAAACGTATGTGTATGTACATATATATATAGAATTATTTTTATCATATATAGGGATGATATATTTTATATGGCTACAATAAACAGGAAGTTGAATTAGAATTTGACAGCAATAGGAATTAACTGAACTGCAATTCTAAGAAATTCAACACAGGTAATGCATTATGGGAAATTAAGTGTTCTTCCAACCTGGAACACAAAAGTTATATCATTATATTAAATGTTTTAATGAAAATGATGATAAATCTAAAATAAATCTTTCCTTCAAATATCTAGATTTTTTTGTACTTTTTTCAAAATGTACAAACAAGCCTTAGTCACATTAATTTATTTTCTGAATATCAGTTCATTTTAATTCTACTTACATTTAAATTTTAATTGCAATTCTGCATTCTGTTTACAACTGTAATTCTATTTTTTAGTATCATTAAATAGTACAATATCAATAATATAATTATTTTATATTAATAGAAAATTTATAAATAATAAATATAATAAATTTATAATAATAAGTACTATTATTATTTATAATATATATTTTTTTTTTTTCAATTTACTTTAGTTCAATTTTAGTTATTTTGTTGTGTGTTTTTGTCATCTTTATTAGTTTTTTTTAAATGTCTATAGTTTTTATAAATTTTTTATTCAATTTTAGTTTTAGTTATTTTAGTACATACATTTAAACTAAATGAAAGTGAGAAATGTTACCTTGCCAACTAGCTGACATGTATTAAGTTTAAGGTTTTTTCATATATTTTATTTCAGTTAAAGTTTATTTTAATAACATTTTGCTATGGTTTTAGTTTTTGTTAAATATTACAACCTTGTTATGAATTGATTTATTTGAATTGAACAGACATTCTCAGTTCAGTTCAGACTGGACTGGTGGATGTTTGCGGCTCTCGCTAAGGAAACTTGTTTTTTAGTGGTGCAGAAGCTGGTGCAAATGCAGGTGTGTGAACCGTAATGAAGAGTGACTGTTAGACATGCCGAGGGTGAGAAGAAAGCTGTTTGTGCAGGTCAGATGAAAGTGTTGAGGAGGAGAGACCTCGGTGAAGGGCCTGTCAGAGCCTCTCAGACCGTCCGGCACGGGCAGCAAATGGGCCTGATCCGCACGCATTGTGAGCGAACACATCGCCTGTCTGCGCCGAGAGGAACGCGAGAGAAACTGAGACAGACAGACAGGGAAGGGGAGGGAATTAGATCCATGGTTTGTAGCCTTCATTGCATCTCCGACAGGCATGTTCCGGCTCAGAGGCAATGGCTAATCCTCACCTCATCCGCTCGCTGGAAAACCACGTCTCACTGCAGTTTCAAACACCCCAAACACACACGTACACACCCCTCCACGGACCTCCCATAGCTCATTTAACATCAAATTTCCAGCACAACATTCCCGCGAGCCAAAAACACAAAAGCCCTTTTTTGATCAGTTAGGAGTTTTTTTTTTTCTTTGTGCCACAGATCCGTCTGCTATTAACCCTTACCGCTTATAGTGATGGTTTATCTATACAGTATATAACAAAAATAATATTTCACAAAAATATGAACCAGCACATCTGTTTTCAACATTGATAATAATCAGAAATGCTTCTTGAGTAGCAAATCAGTATGATTTCTGAAAGATCATGTTACACTGAAGACTGGAGTAATGATGCTGAAAATTCAGCTTTGATCACAGAAATAAATTACAGTTTAAAATATATTCAAATTATTTTAAATTGTAATAATATTTCACAGTATTATTGTTTTATGGACTCCGCCCTTTACCTGGACCCCTCCTTTCCGAACACTGCCCTTCCTTCACGATTCCCCAGCACAACGAGGACACCAGATCTCATGTTTATTTTGGATGCTCCTTCCCCTTTGGACACTTTATTCCCTATTTTTGGACATTTCGTTTGTTTTCTGTTAAATAAAAGCCTCTCCGAGGCCCACTGTGTCTGTCGTTTGCTCCTCCCGCCACAACATTAATAATAATAACTTCAATAAACAATTTTATCTTCCAAGTACAATTATTATTGTTGTTAATATTAAACGAATAAATAAATAAATATTATCCTCATCATCTGTGCTGTTGTTTACTCTTAAGCTGTGGTTAAATCACTGTAACGCACCCGTTCAAAACATATTGCTTTAATTGAACCCTTTACCATGCAGGGCAACTTTTTTTAATTTAGATTCTGATAACATAGTAAGATTTGTATAATCTTTAGTTTTCTTATTTAGATATGGGAAGTTACCGACTGTGTGCAGGGAATAAGAGGAAGCCAAGAGTTTGCGATCAAACATACGGTTACTTGACTTCCTCTGACACTGAACGCAGCACAGACATTCAACTCTTAACCCGTTATACGAGCGTCTTTACTGTATCCCGCTACAGTGAGAGAAGATGCTGAAGAAGCTGCCAAGGCCAGAGAAGAGCTGCTTTCAGGAGCAGCTGGCAAAGCACAGAAGCTCACGCAGAAGACCTCCGACTGGCAGCCACTCAACACAACCCTTCAGCCTGAGAACGACACACACACACACACACAGGCCCGAGAGCACAATGGCTTTCATCATCTCAATGAATGAAGCAGCTTGAAGCGTTTCAAAGGCAGACGCATTCACCTCCTCACGTTCAAGTAGCTCAAATGGAAAAACGTGAAGACTATAACAGTTTTGACCTGCTACGATAGACGGATCATTTCCAACGATGCGACAACTAACAGGCCGGTAAGTTTTTGCTCCATCACTGGGGATAATAAAATGCTCCTCTAGGTTCTTCGCCGACTACACGCGAACTACAGGTGATAAAAAGCTAAAAGGATTCCAGTAAAAGCGGCAACGCAATGGCGTAGAGCGAGCCAGGAGAGATGTATCCCTTCACGGCCTTTTGACACTAAATTAAACTGTTGAGTCCATTCCCCGTGCCAGCTAGTTATCTTTCTGGGCTAATTTAACACTATAATTTACGTTCCATATAAAATATGTCCTGATATGGTGCTGTCGAGGCAGTACATCATTCTCGCCGAGCGCTCTGGTTTCGGCGAAAAGGACGGAATTAGATCATATTCATGATGCAATTAAACACTTCAGTGGGAATCAATGTAAAACTGATGAGCCCTGAAAACAATGCATATGGCAGGGAACATTAGAACGCATTACCTTCCGCTGGAAACCCTCAGCAGATGCAATTTAAACCCCTCCAACACTCGCCTCATAATGCGCAGCCATAATAAATGAATTTTTCACAAAATTATTCAACTACTAAATTGCCCATGGTAACTGAATATCAGATGAAAGTGATGTGAATTATTAAGAAGAGATACTGTTTGTTCTTACCCAGAGTATAATAATGGCACAAATGAGGGGAGAGAAAGAGAGACAGAGGGAAAGATAGTCAGAGTTGTTGGTAATAAACACCGCCAGTCTTGTCGAGCTCTAAAGGAAGTTGGTCTGTGACTGTGGTCACCTGCTGTGATGATGGCATTGACCATTTCCCAGTGGGCTGAAGTGTAGGATTGTGGGTGGTCTGGTAGAACTAGACAGATTATCAAACGGTTTCAAGCTTCTTTTGTAGGCCCAATGCTAAAACGCACCTGTATTTCTAATGCAAAGTGAACAAAACGTACAGTGGCAACAGTCACGGTATCAGATGGTAATATGTCGATACATACCGTGGTACTGAAAAGCAGATGATCAGTAATACAGATACTAACAAATATCTACGGAGCAGAGCAGAAATATGCATATTTAGTAATCTTATTGTGAACAATTCAACTATGCATGTTTTCTTTTAAAATTTTGTTTGATCTCATGATTTTTTAAATCAAAATATCCTAACTCGATCAAAAATGACATACTTCTCTCCAGTGATGTTGTAAACAGAACACATCCATACATTTAGTCCACTTAAACTCCACCCACGCCAGCTCACGTTCATCTGCCTCCAATTTTAAATGCCACGCCCACATCTCAACATCCAATCAACAACTGATGCAAAGAACCTTTGCATTTTTTCCCAATAACCTGTTAAGGCCCATTCACACCAAAAACGATATAACGAGAACTGTACACTCAAATATATTAAGGCCTAAATTTAAGATTTATGTATACAAGGTAAGGCTGTCAAAAAAAAATTCGAATTTCGAATATTCGTCGAATTTAAAATAAAAATCCACATTCGAATGCAAAAACGTTGCATTCGAATTTTAGGTGTGCGTCAGGCAGCCTTTTATCAGTGGCGCACGAAATGCGACAACAATGTAATGTTTTTGTTAGCCTATCCAGTTGAACCCACTACATGCGGCGCTGCTACGTTGTTCATTCAAAATATTGCAGAAAAAGAGAACAATCAATGCGGGGAAGATGTTGTTTACGCCAAAACTGAAACCAAGCCGTTCACACAGAATGCATATTCATCTCATTTTCTAGAGGGACATCTATCAACGCTGCAATCGCACGAGAGAGCAGCATGTTTAGAAAGCTATGTAAAATTAATGTAAGTTCAACTTTTAAAAAAACATGTCTCGAGACTTTATGGCGGTTTTCCCCATCCCACTGAATCTCAAGTTTTTAAATGAACAAAGTATTTTTTGTGATTAGTTTTCGGTGCTTTGTGTTAAACTATACATACATGCATGAACAAGCAACTTTATTAATTATATATGGTTTATAAACATAATTTT
>NW_015546068.1:462144-462322 GCF_001515605.1 Sinocyclocheilus anshuiensis | reverse complement strand
GAGTAATGATGCTGAAAATTCAGCTTTGATCACAGAAATAAATTACAGTTTAAAATATATTCAAATTATTTTAAATTGTAATAATATTTCACAGTATTATTGTTTTTACTGCATTCCTGAGCATAAGAGACCTCTTTCAGAAACACTAAATATATTTAAAATTAATATATTATATATA
>NW_015546068.1:451213-461918 GCF_001515605.1 Sinocyclocheilus anshuiensis | reverse complement strand
TATATATATATATATAATGGACTCCGCCCTTTACCTGGACCCCTCCTTTCCGAACACTGCCCTTCCTTCACGATTCCCCAGCACAACGAGGACACCAGATCTCATGTTTATTTTGGATGCTCCTTCCCCTTTGGACACTTTATTCCCTATTTTTGGACATTTCGTTTGTTTTCTGTTAAATAAAAGCCTCTCCGAGGCCCACTGTGTCTGTCGTTTGCTCCTCCCGCCACAACATTAATAATAATAACTTCAATAAACAATTTTATCTTCCAAGTACAATTATTATTGTTGTTAATATTAAACGAATAAATAAATAAATATTATCCTCATCATCTGTGCTGTTGTTTACTCTTAAGCTGTGGTTAAATCACTGTAACGCACCCGTTCAAAACATATTGCTTTAATTGAACCCTTTACCATGCAGGGCAACTTTTTTTAATTTAGATTCTGATAACATAGTAAGATTTGTATAATCTTTAGTTTTCTTATTTAGATATGGGAAGTTACCGACTGTGTGCAGGGAATAAGAGGAAGCCAAGAGTTTGCGATCAAACATACGGTTACTTGACTTCCTCTGACACTGAACGCAGCACAGACATTCAACTCTTAACCCGTTATACGAGCGTCTTTACTGTATCCCGCTACAGTGAGAGAAGATGCTGAAGAAGCTGCCAAGGCCAGAGAAGAGCTGCTTTCAGGAGCAGCTGGCAAAGCACAGAAGCTCACGCAGAAGACCTCCGACTGGCAGCCACTCAACACAACCCTTCAGCCTGAGAACGACACACACACACACACACAGGCCCGAGAGCACAATGGCTTTCATCATCTCAATGAATGAAGCAGCTTGAAGCGTTTCAAAGGCAGACGCATTCACCTCCTCACGTTCAAGTAGCTCAAATGGAAAAACGTGAAGACTATAACAGTTTTGACCTGCTACGATAGACGGATCATTTCCAACGATGCGACAACTAACAGGCCGGTAAGTTTTTGCTCCATCACTGGGGATAATAAAATGCTCCTCTAGGTTCTTCGCCGACTACACGCGAACTACAGGTGATAAAAAGCTAAAAGGATTCCAGTAAAAGCGGCAACGCAATGGCGTAGAGCGAGCCAGGAGAGATGTATCCCTTCACGGCCTTTTGACACTAAATTAAACTGTTGAGTCCATTCCCCGTGCCAGCTAGTTATCTTTCTGGGCTAATTTAACACTATAATTTACGTTCCATATAAAATACATCCCGATATGGCGCTGTCGAGGCAGTACATCATTCTCGCCGAGCGCTCTGGTTTCGGCGAAAAGGACGGAATTAGATCATATTCATGATGCAATTAAACACTTCAGTGGGAATCAATGTAAAACTGATGAGCCCTGAAAACAATGCATATGGCAGGGAACATTAGAACGCATTACCTTCCGCTGGAAACCCTCAGCAGATGCAATTTAAACCCCTCCAACACTCGCCTCATAATGCGCAGCCATAATAAATGAATTTTTCACAAAATTATTCAACTACTAAATTGCCCATGGTAACTGAATATCAGATGAAAGTGATGTGAATTATTAAGAAGAGATACTGTTTGTTCTTACCCAGAGTATAATAATGGCACAAATGAGGGGAGAGAAAGAGAGACAGAGGGAAAGATAGTCAGAGTTGTTGGTAATAAACACCGCCAGTCTTGTCGAGCTCTAAAGGAAGTTGGTCTGTGACTGTGGTCACCTGCTGTGATGATGGCATTGACCATTTCCCAGTGGGCTGAAGTGTAGGATTGTGGGTGGTCTGGTAGAACTAGACAGATTATCAAACGGTTTCAAGCTTCTTTTGTAGGCCCAATGCTAAAACGCACCTGTATTTCTAATGCAAAGTGAACAAAACGTACAGTGGCAACAGTCACGGTATCAGATGGTAATATGTCGATACATACCGTGGTACTGAAAAGCAGATGATCAGTAATACAGATACTAACAAATATCTACGGAGCAGAGCAGAAATATGCATATTTAGTAATCTTATTGTGAACAATTCAACTATGCATGTTTTCTTTTAAAATTTTGTTTGATCTCATGATTTTTTAAATCAAAATATCCTAACTCGATCAAAAATGACATACTTCTCTCCAGTGATGTTGTAAACAGAACACATCCATACATTTAGTCCACTTAAACTCCACCCACGCCAGCTCACGTTCATCTGCCTCCAATTTTAAATGCCACGCCCACATCTCAACATCCAATCAACAACTGATGCAAAGAACCTTTGCATTTTTTCCCAATAACCTGTTAAGGCCCATTCACACCAAAAACGATATAACGAGAACTGTACACTCAAATATATTAAGGCCTAAATTTAAGATTTATGTATACAAGGTAAGGCTGTCAAAAAAAAATTCGAATTTCGAATATTCGTCGAATTTTAAATAAAAATCCACATTCGAATGCAAAAACGTTGCATTCGAATTTTAGGTGTGCGTCAGGCAGCCTTTTATCAGTGGCGCACGAAATGCGACAACAATGTAATGTTTTTGTTAGCCTATCCAGTTGAACCCACTACATGCGGCGCTGCTACGTTGTTCATTCAAAATATTGCAGAAAAAGAGAACAATCAATGCGGGGAAGATGTTGTTTACGCCAAAACTGAAACCAAGCCGTTCACACAGAATGCATATTCATCTCATTTTCTAGAGGGACATCTATCAACGCTGCAATCGCACGAGAGAGCAGCATGTTTAGAAAGCTATGTAAAATTAATGTAAGTTCAACTTTTAAAAAAACATGTCTCGAGACTTTATGGCGGTTTTCCCCATCCCACTGAATCTCAAGTTTTTAAATGAACAAAGTATTTTTTGTGATTAGTTTTCGGTGCTTTGTGTTAAACTATACATACATGCATGAACAAGCAACTTTATTAATTATATATGGTTTATAAACATAATTTTCAACATTATGCACTTTTTTTTTTAAAGATAGTTGTGTTATTTTATTATGCTTTGAAGAAACGTGCATAATATTTTGTTCGATCCGCCCCCTTGTGGCCTCAGGAGAGACGCCAAAAGCTTTTTTTCCCCCTAACTGAAATAATGCCTTTTAAATTCGAATATAATTCGAATATTGATAATATTTAAGTAAAAAATTCGAATTTAGTTTTTCAGCCATTTTGACAGCCCTAATATGAGGAGCACATTAAATTTCCATTCATTTGGATTACATTTTTTAACAAAATAATAAACTTTGATGCATATTTGTCAGTCATAAATAAATGAAAGCGGTAGGATTTCTGCACTCATAAAAAACATGGCATAGCAACTATTTTATTTTATTTTTTTAAATACATTTTCATAATGCATTCATTCAAATTGCTTAGAATCAGCATAAATCTGGTCACTGTGAAAATTAAATTCAGTTAAAAAATATGAACACGGTTAAAATATGACTAGCTGTGGAACAAGCAATATTCAATTAGTTAAACTGCATGAGATTGAAACCAATTGGATTTATTGATAAATATATAAGCCTCATTTATTAGTACTGTTACAGAAATCTTACCATGAATGACAAACATGCATCACATTAAGTAAGCCTAAATTGAGTATTATCAGCATCCAGACCAAAGTACGATAGCATTCTGATTATTATAAGTGTGCTCTGCAGTTTTGTCGTCTGCCACTTTAAATGCACAGGCTCTTTAAAGTCAAGTGGATTCTGATTGGCTGTCAGTGTTGTTTTAATTCATCAAATGGAAAAAAAATTATTCTGAAAGCGATTCCGACGACATCGTTCCTCTGTATAGCTAATGTTATAGCTGTAGTGTGGACTCCACTATTCTCATAGAATTAGAATTATTATTAAAGGTTTATAGTTATCTTTATAGTAATCGATCTTAGTGTGAAAATGCCCTTACACTTGGATATACATCACAATACAGAAGAACTTATCTCACTACTTCTGTTTAATCAAGACTTTAAATGCGTGACGATGTAGATCAATTGATAAAGTAGATTAAATTAATTTTCACTTGCCATTTTAGCCAGGATTAATCAATCTGGCCAAAATATTAGTAGTAAAGGTAGACAATGGTTTATATAACTGCATACCATGGTACTTATAAGGAATGTCACAGTACTAAGATTGGTACATGGCCAAAAGTACATGGCAGTGCCTTTGTACAGTTCTGTCAATAGGGATAAAAATTTTGACGGGGATTACTTATTTCAATATATTTTTCGCCACACGTTTTGGGGTAATTTAGAGGTTATTTTCAAACCCTAAATTACATTTCTTTCCATCACATATTGAAAACGTAATGTGACTGAATACTGCAAGAAAGTCTTGTCATTCTCGAGAGACACATGTGCATAAATGTCTTTGTATGATCCAATCCCAGACTCTACAGCACTAAAGTTAACCAGTGGAAAATGTGTATAAATGCAGACAGAGCATGCATTTCGGAGCAATTAAGCATAATTTCTGACAATGTGAGTTTCTCCCTCTTGAAATGGTAATTACACTTAATAATGCTTTAATCAGTCTATCACGGACGAGGTGAAAGGGAGGGGGCACGCTAAAGTGCTCCAGGGTCACACGGTGTCAGGACAAAAGCTAGAGGTCGCACAACACCACGACAACCGGCCCATCACACACACACACACACACACACACACACACACACAGAGACTCTCCCTCTCTGTTCTGTCAGAAGTCTCAAAATTACACTAGAAGAGAAAAGAGTGTAGAGAGAGCGCGAGACTTTAATGTAAACATTTCAGAACAGCATTAAGTTCAATTTAAACTGAAAACAGAAATGTCAACATAAAAAATATACTACTATATACTGACTAAATACTTAAAAAAATTTAAAAAACTGACCAAAAATACTGAGTGTCTTCTACATAACTTTGTCCAATAAATGCTCTCTAGCATAGTAATGCTAGTTCTACTAATGCCAACTGCTTTTGACTAGCAATACCAAGCAGCAAGTCATTGTTTTGCCAGACTGTGATAAAATAAAGTCTTCTGGCTTTTTTAAAAGAAATGGACAAGTCTCTCAATATGTTCCTCACCAGCTTCCTGTTTCAAAAGGAAATGTCAACACAAAGTGTCAAGTTTTGGCTGGTGAGCATGGCACAGTTAGCCCCTGCTGGTAGATGCCGTTACTGCACCAACGGACTCCAAAAAGTATCTTTCTCCATTCATGGTCATTCAAAAATTACAGTATATTCTAATAAAATAAAATTTGTTGCAGGCAGCATTAAAACAAAACATAAGAACCATGAGTCAGTTATTTTAATTAATCTGTCAAAAAAAATAGATAAATAAAATAAAATAGAGTTACACACTGGACGTTCATAGAACATGATACATATTCATATTCATTGAAGATAATAAATGTAAAAAAATTAACAAAAAAATATTTTAAAAGAAATTTGCAATATGTCTCAATACAAAAAATGGTAGGGCAAATAAATAAATGTAGGTCTTTAGATTTTAATTAATTAAAATGTTTTGAAATTTAATTTAATTATTTAATTTGTTTTGTATTTTAATTTAATTCGATTTTAATTAAAAACTTTTTTAATTAAAAAACAATTAAATTAAATATTTTATTGGAAATAAATTTAAATAAAATATGCAATTTACAATATGTTAATAATAATAATGTTATGGTAAAATAATTTTAATAAACAAATTAATAAAAAGTCATTTGTTTTAATTTAAAACACAATTTACAATATTTTATAAAACAAAAACAGTAAGGCTGAAATACTGAAAAAACAAAATACTGTAGAAAAACAGCATTATCATTTCGATACCTTCACTGCACCATGGCAGTACTTTTTTTAAGTCAATTTTTTGAGGGATTACGATATTTTGCCCGCTTAATTCCATAATAACTTCATTTAATCTAATATGAACGTGTGTGACAGAGGGCAAGGTTTCTAAATGACTCCCAGCAGCTCGAGCGAACATGAGAGTAATGCTAACACAAACACAAACAAATGATACCTTTGTACCCCGTGTCATTTGTACTCTACTGTATGCAGGAAGACTCTTCCCGGACCATCTCTCTCTCTCTCTCTCTCTCTCTCTCTCTGTGACCACTTCACCAGCAAAATGAAGAGGAAAGACAACAAATCACTCTCAAATCTGCTGCTGTTGTTCCACAGCCTATCAACGCGTCTCTCCTGCCTGGCCACATCAATACTGAAGAGTGATGGCCGTTTGCTATATGATTGCCTTTTTTATTTTCTCTCCCTCACTCACCTTTCTCTTCGCCCCTTTCTATTCTTCCTCCTACCGCCCGTTCCGCTTTAATCAGCACGGCGGGCCGAAACAAAAGAGAGATTGTCTCTTTAACTGAGAGCAGCACTGTATCACAGCTTTCTTCCCCATTTCCCCGCTTTATTAGCGGCGCGGCGGACCACTGTTTATACTAGTGGGTATTCCGTGTTTGCTGGAACAATTACAGTATGACAAATGGTCCATCAATGCCATCTATCAGAGGGCGCTTGACAGGAATCCTATACGCAGGGCGGCCATTCGTCCCCTGCTTGCCTTCTCCTGGGCACCATGCTTCAGTATCCATGACAACAAGCAAGCCGCTTGCCGTGCACAGTGCTCTGTGATGAGAGATGGCACCCGAGAGCGGCTCTGGAAATTAGCCTTTGACACCCCACCCCCCAAACGCGCTCTCAGAAACATCCCAACCCCCAAGAGCCTGCGTGCGCTCAAAAAAATGGTGCCGTGACCCGGATGGCTTCGCCCCACCCCCAGCCTGGATAATCACCAGACCCAAACACAAACGCACACACACCTCAAGATCTCGCCGGCGCAGCTTATCTGAGCAACTAGAGCATGCACAAGATGGCTGATCGCCACTCCTGATATCCCATTATCCTCAGCAAATGTAAATACAATCGCCCTCGTCCCACACCCTGCGCACCGGATCGCACTTCAGCCCCGGAAAACAAGATTGACATTTCATTGAGCGGCCTTTTGCGCTCTATATTAAACACAGGAAAGTATTTGCTTTGCAGCCAGGTTTGCAGTTGTTCATTATGCCTCACCTTTCGGCTTATTGACAGAGGGAACTCTGGGGTATTGGGAAGGAACTAAATTGCTTGGGACTTTCCTTGGTGAGGAATAGATAATGCGGCTTTAATAAAGCGGTTTTGGACAAAACGGGCGTCAATGCAGATGGATATGGGGTTCGAAGTTTCGCGAACGTCGTGCCAGACTGTGGGAAACCAAAAATAAAAGAGGGAGACACAACAGAAGGATCGATATTTGGGAGGCAGACGGCTGGAGCAAACGAAGGGGGTCAGAGTTCGACCTCCTGGGTGACCTTTGCCTGTTCTGAAACAAATACTGTGGGAGACGGCTAAAAAATATAATGTGGGTCACTGACATCTCACTTATTGTCTGTCATGACCAATTGCACGTTGGCTTTTGCACAAGCTGCTGTCCGTGATAAGATAAATAAAGCAAATTCAGGCCAATTTTAGGCCAAGTTTAGTTAAAATCGACTAACAGTGGAAATTGTAAATTGTGCAAAAAAAAAGTGATAAAGTCATTCTAGTTTTAAATTATAATACAAATTAATTTTTATGACACCTTCCCCCTCTGTAATATATAATTCGTTTATTTATTTTTTTAAGCATTTAAATTAGAGAAATTCTACACTAAATAACAAGAAATAAAATAACAAGAAAGCAATCTGATTCACAAACAAATGACTCTTACGAAACGATTTTTTTAAGTGATTCAAAAACATATGGCACAGTCAGTTTGGTCCAATTCACAAACAAATGATTCTTTTAAACCATTCCTTTTAGTGAGTCATAAATCAAAAGAGTCAAAAGACTCATTAACAGTTAACAAATCAACAAGTTACCATTTCTCACAGTAATGAAAATGTTGAAATTGTTACAGGATGGATGGTACCGTATTGACCCGAATATAAGACGATGTTTTTTTCTTGGAAATACAACTGAAAAAACGCGGTCGTCTTATATTCAGGGTCTAGACTTTGACATGTCAATAATACACCCACAACAATAGGTGGTGCCAAATATGCATAAAACGAGTGTGCCATGAAATACGTAAATGCGTGTTGTAAAGATCGCGACCAAACTCCCTTTGTGATTTTAAAACGTAAGTCAGTACCCAGATTTGAAGACTACAGTAAGATTTAACTTCTACTGTTAATAAGATTTTAGTAGGCTACTATTAGATGGATAGCCTAAATGTCCTAATTCAGATGGGCTACCTGTTTTTTTTTTTTTTAATGGTATATCAAAAAGTGTATATTTTTTAAATTTGATTGTTGGTACAGTTTACCAGTTTTTACCATACTTTCAAAACAAAAATTAAAATAGGAAAAATATGCAATATGAAAATAATTGAAGACAAAATGTGTTTTACTGAGAAAAAACAAGATTTGGTTTTTAAAAAGCCTTTTTCCAAAAGGTACATCTGGAAAAAGGGGGGTCGTCTTATAATCAGAGTCGTCTTATATTCGGGCCAATACGGTAATTTGAATATATTACAGGGTGGACAAATGTGTACACCATCCATCATCTTATGCATTTAATTATTTCATTACTGCAAGTAATGATAACTTTTTTAATGCTACATCAGCAGTAATGCTATCTATTTCAAGAACAATGCAAATAAGAGTCATACAAGCAACAAAAAAACTATATAAAGATTAATACAAGATTTTTTTAAAAATCTAAAATACATACATAGGTTAAATATTTCTCATAGTAAATAAAATTCTCAATTGACATTAAAAACAAATAAATTTACAGCAATAGCAGAAAGAAATTCATACGTAATCTAAATAGATACTATAACTGAAACATGTCCAAATGAATCAGAAACAAATAAAAAACATCTGAATTGATTCCAGCCCTATAACTTTCAAAAAGTCTTTTTGAAAGGGAAGAACACCCATATAGGCATCACGTCGGCCATGGCAGCATCAGCTACTGAAGCATGTATACTGCACAGGCCATGTAATGCTCTATTACTAAAGTCATAAAACAGTATGCTGACCTGCCGAGTTGAGTAACTCATTTTAGAAGCGTGGCCTGAGCTTGAATGCAAAATGTCAACAGCTATAACCCGCCTGTGCCAGCGGTGCCCACATTGATGTGGCACAGCCTCTTTCTCCCAGTTGGAAAGCTGACAGTTTTGCAGAGACTTGGAGTCCTTAATTATCCCCCGACTTAGTCTAATTCAATCAACACAATTTCAATCTGCCGGCAAGCAGGCAAAAACACTCCCGTCCCCTCCAGTAGAGAGTCTGAAATATACATGAAGAGGAAGTCGAGCTGACGGAACAGATGAAAACTAGATGCCACATAATCTTACTGCTTAAATCACGCCTTTATGACTGATTATGAATGAATAGAAGCCTATGAGTGAGCCGATCACATGCTGCTCTCTCGTATAAAAGCATTCTAGGGCATTGCCATAAAAATATACCACTGGGAAAACCATGGTAATACTACTGTTTACATATGCAAAGTAAAAAAAGAAAAGTGAATTTAAAAGCAGCGCATAGCTTTCTTCAGTGCTCACTGCATTTTTGCACTTTTTTTAGTATGCAAGTGTAAAAATAAATAAAATGACCTCACTGCTTTGCTTTTTATGTGTGTGTGTGTGTGTGTGTGTGTGTGTGTGTCTGTGTGTGTGCTTATTTACACATAAATTAATAAATATTTATACTACCTTTTAATATATTATAATAATTATAATTATAATATATTGTATAATATATTACATATAATTAGTATTAATATAATAATACATATATTATTATACATCATGTTAGACATCACTCTTGACCTGACTTTCGACATTCTCTGGGGATCCTGATGCATCCCAACACGCGTGCACGCGGACACACGGCCGGTGAGCAGGGCAAGCCTTCATTTAAAGGTCATTAGGTTTTAATTGCACGGCTAATTCCTTGTGAGGAGTGGAAGCGGCACGTCTGGGAAGGCCGGACAGGGTGGAGGGGGAAGTTAAACCATCGTGAATTGAACTCTTAAAAACCCAGAAAGCCATCAGAGCAGAGATCCACCCCCATTCAAACAGCATCCCACTCAACACTCGCACCACGTTATTAGATCTAATAAGCTCAAATAGCAGCCCGGCCCCGTGCGTCATTATACAACCGTTACGTTCCTGCCGACTGCCAATTCTATTTTGCACTGTTCAGACTGCCAGAGCCAACAATCACAGATTAGTGAAGCCCTTCTCCCGTTTCAACAGAGGTAACTAAAAAGCGACAGGGCTAAGTCTGCTCTGATTAACTATGCTGAGAGATATTAGCGCAGTTTGTTACATCAGATCATTATTGGATTAAACGGCGCGCACGCTCGCACAACAATGACATTTTCATTTTCCATTTACAAGATGTACACACAAAGCCGGCTCTGGGAGTACACTTGTCAGAACAAAGATGGTATTATTTTTTTTTCCTCTTTTTCAAACTGATACTACAGACTGACGATCCTTTCTGCAACATTCCTGGTCAAGCACTTACTGTAATTGTTTTCACAAGAACAAAAAGCAAAGATTAGTAAAGCATTTGCACCAATTAGCCTCAGCAAACACCTTTCGATTGCAACTGTGAAAAAAGGGACCTGTAAAGGTTTAGAGAAAAAAAAAAACACACACACATATATCATTTATTTTAGA
>NW_015546068.1:443282-451009 GCF_001515605.1 Sinocyclocheilus anshuiensis | reverse complement strand
ATTTATAATTTATATATAAATTATGAAATTATAATAAATGTATATATACACATTTATTTTCAATATTTATATAATATATAATATTATATATATTATACATAATATACATATACACACACGGACACTACAGTCTGATGATCCTTCCTGCGACATTCCTGGGTCAAGCGCTTACTGTAATAGTTTTCTCAAAAACAAAAAGCATTTAGTATATATTAGTATAGCATTAGCACCAATTACCCTCAGAGAACACCTTTCGATTGCAACCGTCAAGGATTGCAAGGATCCATAAAGGTTTAGAGCAAAAAAACGCCAGTTTTGATGAGTTTAAGGTGTCTGTTGAGAATTTGGCCTTTTGTTCACAACTTAACCCAGATCATGCACCAACCTAAACCTGACCTAAACCCCGTCCCTAAATCTTCTCTTGACCTTAATCAGCCTACTATCGAAGCTAGTTTCTTTCTACGCAGATTAAAGAGTTGCTTGGGAAAAATCAATGGAGGTCAGTGGAGAAGAGAAGTTATTTCAGCACTGTGTTTATAAGCTTATCATTAGGCCTATAATGAGAACAACAACATGAACAGATTAGAAAGTCTATATTTCATAGGAAAGACAATTAAGCTATATCTGAGGATGTCGCCATGTGGGACACGCTTACAAAAGTTGAGCGTTTACTTCAAAATGAAGCGTTTGTGATACTAAGAAAGCATAAGTGATTGCATCTAAACCAAGCATCACTATTACTCTTATTCTCATTTTAATAAGTGATTAGATCAGCAAGTAACAACCAGCATCCCACATCCCACACCAGAATATCACAGACTCTTCTGACGTGGACCAGTAAGAAACGACCTCACAACCAATTCAAATGCCTTAGCAACCATCCAGAACACCCTAGCAACTGCATACCAACACCCTAGCAACCACCCACAACCTCCCAGCATCATCTCAATGACTTTTATAGTGGAAGCGTCATTCACATTAACTTCTTAAATGTCACTGTGATTTAATGGATGTTTTAACATGGAGTGTTGATCTGAAATAAACACAAAATAAAAAATCTTGCATGAAATAAAATAAACGTTAACAGAAATAAACTTCATTTGTTTCAGCTATAAACATATGTAAAAAAACAAAACCACAACAAAATAAATACAATTTTAATATTTAAATTAAAATTAAAATTAAAAACAGAAAAATGAAAACTAATTTGAAATATTAATAAAAACTAAAATAGTTCAAATTATACTAAAATAGCTAAAATAGCTAAAACTAATAAAAATGACAAAACAACAACAAAATGAATACAACTTTAATATTTAAATGGAAATGGAATGGAAAAATCAAAATTAATTAATATAGACTAATAGAATATTAGTAATATATGAAAGAAAATTAATTTTAAAACATTTAAAAAATAATAATTGTTGTAATAAGACATTTAAAAATAATAATAATAATAATAATAAAAATGACAAAACCACAACAAAATTCAGACAAATTTAAAATAAAAATAAAAATAGAAAATTCAAAAATAATTTAAAATATTAATACAATCTAAAATAGTATCTCAATTATAATAAACAAAAACTAAAATAAAAATTGATAAAATCTATATATAAATATTTTAAAAAACGATCAAACAACAGCGTTACAACTTTATAAATTAAAATGAAAATAGAAAAATTTAAACTAATGAAATATTAATAAAAACTAAAACAGAATCTCAATGATAATACAATAACACTGATTTAAGGAAAGCAAGATAAGTCTGTTTTCCTTGACAGATATTGAATTGGTGTCTCTTTTGAGTCAACGACAGATCAAATTAAGATCAGCACAGATAGGAGTTTGAACAAACTCCTAAACGGAAACCAATCAAGTCCTTACTTTCTAGTGAGAACAGAAAACAAAGATGCCATCAACAGCAAGACCACAAAAGCATCATAACACTAGATGTTTAATAGCTTTATGTGAGGAACAGACTGAAATTTAAATCTTTATTTGCTGAAAATCGCCCCGTTTGACCGTAGTTCTGAAATAAATTTGCATACATTCAGATCTGATCAGCTTCACTGGTTTTCATGTTTTATTAATGCTGAAGTCTGGTGGCTCAATTTTCCTCTCACAAAGCTATAAATCTTGAACTAACCCTTTAACATTACCTGGTTACCCTATTTTTCCTCCACACATTCGTCAATTATCACATGTACCTGTTACGAGCCTTTCACCGTTATTACTCCAGCGATCAGCTGTCCGACTGAGGCAGAAATATTCAGAAAAAAGAGTGGGCTTCAATTAGTGTGTCTCTTGGGGTCCCCCCCGTCCCATTACCCACCATAAATCCTGATGCGTTACGATTAGGTGCATAAAATGAGTCATCCATCTGGACAGTAAATAAAAGCTTGTCAGTGGCCTGACGCCAAGCCAGAACACAGCTCCCTGTGAATCTCACTTCTATGTGTGGACAGTCAGACGTCACACCACTGAAACAAGGCTAAAACGGTCCGCATAAATCAGGCAGTGCAGCCACACGATCACATGCTACATGTTAACAACATATGTGCACTGAAAAATATTTGGTGTAGAAGCAAATTTCATTTAGAAATTGCTGGTAAATTTCACAAACAAAAAACAGCAGAAATTAAGTAGAAAAACTGAAATAGTATTTTCTTGTAAAAAGTGCTCCAATATTTTCATTTACCACTTCAAAAAATAATTTATTACAATCTACCATTTAGAAATCTTTTAAATCCCACTTCAATTCCAAAATTTTAATTGAGGTAACACACAGGATATAGAATTGCATTTTGAATTAGAATAACAGGAAGCAGAATTCAAACATTTAATATAAATATTACGTAAAAAACGTATTATTAAAATTAAAATTAAATTAGAAATGTTGCCTTGACAACTAACTGAGTAATTTTTGCGATGAACTACTAAAAATGGCAAACAAAACTTAAATAAATTTGATAATAATAATAATAATATTATAAAACCACTTTTAATATTTCAAAAAAAATGACAAAAAGCACATAACAAAATTACTCAAATTTAAACTAAAATTAAAAAACTGAAAATTATTTCTTAATATTAAATAATAAAAGATATATATATACACATACAGGGTGGACCAAGGGGGACCTCATGACATTTATTATAATGGGTTTATGTGAAGATTGTTTTCAGTTCACTTAAATTACAAGCTATTGTTTTTTAAAGTCTAATAAATGTTACTACTATAAATGTTACTGCTACTGTGATGTTGAATGACTGTAGTCAATGGTTAAATATTAGGGAAAAAACCTATTTCCTATACAGGCATCAGTAGTATTGGTATCAGTGATACTCGCCTTCAGTCATAAAAAAGATTCCTTTATGTTGTTTCTACAGTAATTTGAAGATTGAATGAAAAATTATTGCAATATAAAAGTATATTTAAAAACTTTGGCGCATCTGTGACCAGGACAGCAAGTCTTTGTGGTGTATCGAGAGCCACGGTATCCAGGGTAATGTCAGCATGCCACCATGAAGGACGAACCACATCCAACAGGAGTAACTGTCGATGCAAGAGAAAGCTGTCTGAAAGGGATGTCCAGGTGCTAACCCGGATTGTATCCAAAAAACTTAAAACCACAGCTGCCCAACTCACTGCAGAATTAAATGTGCACCTCAACTCTCCTGTTTCCACCAAAACTGTTCGTTGGGAGTTCCACAGGGTCAATATACATGGCTGGGCTGCTATAGCCAAACCTTTGGTCACTCGTGCCAATGCCAAACGTCGGTTTCAATGGTGCCAGCAGCAGAAATTTTGGGCTGTGGACAATGTGAAACATGTATTGTTCTCTGATGAGTCCACCTTCACTGTCTCACATCCGGGAGAGTTACGGTGTGGAGAAGCCCCAAAGAAGCTTACCACCAAGACTGTTGCATGCCCAGAGTGAAGCATGGGGGTGGATCAGTGATGGTTTGAGCTGCAATATCATGGCATTCCCTAGGCCCAAAAAGTGAAGTTGAACGTCTCCCATGGCCTGCACAGTCACCAGATCTGAATATTATTGAGTGACTTTGGGGTGTTTTGGAGGAGCGAGTCAGGAAACGTTTTCCTCCACCAGCATCACGTAGAGACCTGGCCACTGTTCTGCAAAAAGAATGGATCAAAATCCCTCTGGCCACTGTGCAGGACTTGTATCTGGTTGCATGCCCAGAGTGAAGCATGGGGGTGGATCAGTGATGGTTTGAGCTGCAATATCATGGCATTCCCTAGGCCCAATACTTGTGCTAGATGGGCGCGTCACTGCCAAGGACTATTGAACCATTCTGAAGGATCATCTGCACACAATGGTTCAAACATTGTACCCTGAAGGTGGTGCCGTGTATCAGACTAATAAATTATTGTGGTCTAAAACCAGGTGTTTCAGTTTCATTGTCCAACCCCTGTATATACACACACACACACACACACATACATGGGTCAAGGACATTAAGATGTCCGCATCAAAAAAAATGTAGAAAAGTGATTTTATGTCCATAGAAAGCACATTAAATGTAAGTAAAGTGTCTACTTTTAAGGTTTCAAATACGTTTTTGGAGAATAAATTGTCAAAATTTGGTTGAAATAATGTTACATTGTCATTCAGTGTAACACAATATTTATGTAAAAATTCAAACAACATGCTTAATTTCTGACGTGTACATATTAAAATATATAAAAGAATAAGGGAGCATATTAAATTTGATTGTGTTTTAAAAGAGCAAAAAATTCTTACTGACAAATGGGCAAAACCTAGGATAGTGGTAAATTTAAAAAATGTAAAATTACAACTAATTAGTATTTGGGGTGAAAGTAATTTTTATTAATATTTTAATATTTTTAATACCCTTTTTCGTCTTTGACCCACATACATGTATAACTAAAATAACACTGACTGAAATTCAAAGAAATTCATATAACTGCAATAAGTTTTGTCTAGTAAAGGACAGTTTCTTAAAACAAACTTGGAATGATTGCTTAACAAAATTCTTGTCTAAATGTAAAAAAGAAGTCTAATATTTTTAGAAGTTTGAATAGAACCTTACAGACAAACAGATACATCTGTTTGAAATGACACCTACACAAATTTCTAATTTATTATAAAAAATTCTACTTTGTATTTTAATACATTTAAGGACCAGGATGGAAGAACACTTGATTCCCCAGAATTCCATTACCTTGTTAAATTTCTTCCAATTGCAATCTATTTTCACCTGCAGTTCCGAATCAAATTCCAATTCAACTTCCTGTACGTTGTGGCCAATTCAATTCAAATTCACACGTGACCTGAAAGGGGGAATCTTCAATGCTGAATGTACATCGTAAATGTACAGGTTTTAAATGGAGTGATATGATAGATTTGAAACTACACTGTAAAAATGGTTTTTCGAACTTGTAAAAAACAGATTGTTGGAGTAAGTTTTATGTAAAAGTTTTACATATAAGTAAACACTATTTAATGTTTTAATGTTTTATTCAATGTGTTACTTGGCGTTTGTTTGTAATTAATTATTAAATTTAGCCATTACTGAGTGAAAACTGTTTTTGTATTTCAGTGTAGCTCTGCATGACACGATAATGCGCGATAATGACTTAAAGTTCAGACTGTTTCTTATACATATGACTTTGAATATAGTACAGGCATTTTTATGGTGTTTTTTTGTCACTTCTAGTCACAATTCACACTTCTTCCAATGATTGGCATTTTGTTTTCAACAAAACAATGGTATGAAGTAACAGAGGACAACCGAAATTTCATTTGGATGAACTATTCCTTCAATGGTGCGATTGCCCAGAGTATGTTAGGTATGTATGAATTCTTCCCGATCTCTTTCAAAAGCATGTGTCACACTCGAACAGAATTCATGCACAGGGACGGGCCGAGTCCTTCAACTGAGATGCGATCATACCCATCAGCCACTGAACAAATGAAGACAAATATTTCAAGAACTTAAGCTGGCTGTTATGACTCAAAAATGTTCTCTGTTGCACGGCAGACTTGTGCATTTAATATGGCTACAAAACAACCTTTTCAACTCTTTGTTTGCTTCCCTTTATCTTTTTAACATGATGCAACATCAAGGAACGAGGAGTCAATCAGGAACCGAGCTGCTTCAGGCCTGCAGTGTGTGACTGCCAGAGGCCAAGGGCCGCAGGAAACCTCACTGCAGGGGCCGCGCAGCTCCTGATAGACACTCCTGCGTCTCAACTACATAATAAATGCTGGCGATTCATTTGCGCTGGTCTGGAACGACTCCCTGAAACACTGCAGTGCATATCAAACAGAACCAAACCAAACAGAGCAGTGTTTGAGTGTTTGTGCGGGATACTACAGGACCAAACGCTAGTATCTTGCATCTTGTTCCAATTTATTAAGACAGACAGAGTGGAGACTGAAAATTATTAGGGATTAAAGGGAATTAAAGTCAAACCTGAACTCACAGCATGAACACCACAGTGCAATGTCTCTAGAGCAAGTGCTTTTACTCTTAATACTTTTAATTAGGTCTATTATTATTAAAAAAAATTTACAAGCAAACACCATGATTTAAAGGATTGATGATTTCATCTAAAACAACACATAAATAAATTTTGCCATATTTAGTTTTAGGGCTGCTCGATTATGGCAAAAATCATAATCACAATTATTTTGGCCAATATTGTAATCACGATTATTTAAAACGATTATGAGGGGGCCATATGACCAAAACTTTATATGAGTGATTTATTTAAAGATAGTGATACATATCAAATATATATTTCCTGTAAATAAGGTTGCTATGACATCTACATTGTAGAGACCAGCGGAATTTCAAACAAACAAACAAAAAGTCCTACAAATTATTGAAAATAATTAAACTGTCAGTAATAAAAAAAGCAAAGGACAAATACAATAGAACAAAAAGATACAAATGAAATAAACTGTGCTTTAATGTTTTTTTATGCAAGTTTCAAGCAGTTTACAGCCTACTACAGAAATGAATAGGGGTGCTCCGATTGATCGGCTACCGATCACTATCGGCCGATAATCACGTTGGGATTATTGATCGGCGGTCTCTAAAAAGGCCGATCTCAAAAAAACGATCTCAAGCTGATGATGCTGCCGTGAGAGGTTTGGCACGACATGCAGTGGAACAGTCTCTGTCCGGCGCGGGTGAAATAATTATAATGCTGAAGGTGAGGTACTCACCAAATGGCTTCAAATCACCACACATCGCGTCTGTCTATAAGCGAGCTGCACGCTGCACAGTTGACACAGGAATTGTCACTTGCACAATCGAGGCAGTGTCACATCGTCACTAAAGTTTATAAATTGCATTACTTTTAAATTCTTACCAGTGTTTAACCATTCAGCGCTTGCGCGCTCTCCTGGAGACAGTGTGCTCATGCACACTTGCAGCGCACACACATAATGCCAGGTTCACATTACTCCGTTTGCAGTGCGTATGTGGGGTGTATTTTTTCCGCGCTCATGTTAACAGATTAATAAAGCACGCACATGGTAGCAGTCCAGCAGTGCGTTCCACGAGTGGTGCGTTTGCAGCAGTGCAGAGATCGTTTCCGCACCGAGTCTATGTTTGCTTTAAAGCATTTTTTGCAGTAAATATGAACATGGATTGACACTAAAATGTAGTAATTACACCATAAATGCATATTATTAAAGTCTACTGTGTTTCACAGTCAACACATATGG
>NW_015546068.1:420825-440531 GCF_001515605.1 Sinocyclocheilus anshuiensis | reverse complement strand
TCACGCGTAATTTCATTCTCAACTCTTTACGTTCATTTATTACATTACCGACTAAGGTATACATGAATAATCACTAAGCGCCACATTTTGACACATTTTTGCATGTATTTGACCGTTTAGGCGCGCACCTTGAGCTAAAAGATGACTTTACATGTCCGTGTTCTTCCTGAGAAGTAGCGCAAGTTCTCTTTCACGCTTTTAAAAACATGAATAACAAATATACTTATATAAATCAAGCACGTCCCATTTTGCAAAAGTCACGTTATATGATTTTACTGATTTGCACGTGAAATTGGGCTTTTATGGAGGAACGAAAGCGCAGCGCTGGAAAAGGAAGCAGAATGGGGCGCAATAATCGTTTCATCTCGATTATTGTATTTTCATAATCGTTGGAGGCCAAAATCAAAATCGAAACTGTTTTTCGATTAATTGCACAGCCCTAACTAAGAGTATGTGTTAATTGTGTATTTGACTAATACTCTACCTGGGATTTGCATGTTCTGTATATTCAGGTACAGCTAAAGCGGTGGATTTATGGAAATGTATCAAGTCCATGTTTTACAGTCCATGTTCATATTTGATGGAATAGACAAAATGCAACCAAAGGTGATCTACGTCATAAAACCTTTTCTAGACTACAATGCCCATGTTGATTGAGTGTCATTCCGCAATGCAATCTTCATTTTTCTCAGGAGAAACACTAATATGTAATTGTCAGATTCAAGTGGAGTGGCAATTAAATGCCTCGACTCTCCCAAAAGAGTGACCCAACTAATGATAAGCATGTTTGTTTAGTAATGCAGGTGGGAATGTAATTGCTGAAGTGGCTCTGGATTACTGGAGAGAATACAAAATTTGGAAAGAGTTTTGGATGAACAGCAAGGAACTGGAGATTAAAATCAAAATATCACAATATCTTCAATGACAAAAACTGTGTGTGTATGTGTATTTTTTTCTGTAAATGGTTTCTTAAAATATTAAATTTGATTTCCCTTAGACCTGCACATATATGGTGACATATTTTTTGCTTATTAATATTCCAGTGTTGATTATGTTGTGTAAAAATCGACGCGTTTCAGAAAGGCGGGGCATAGAGGAGAAACAATAATGTACAGTATGTGGAAAATAATGTGTTTTTGAACCTTAAACCGCATAAACACATTTCATTACACCAAATACACAAAATAATGCTCTTTTTAGCAGCATCATATGACCCCTTTAAGCACACAGTCGCAGCAGAAAAATAGCCCGCTGTCACTTTAAGAGCCGCACGGATCCAATTTACCGTTACACACGTATTTTCATTCTCAACTCTTTACGTTCATTTATTACATGACCGACGAAGGTATACATGAATAATCACTAAGTGCCGCATTTTGACACATTTTTGCATGTATTTGACCGTTTAGGCGCGCACCTTGAGCTAAAAGATGACTTTACATGTCCGTGTTCTTCCTGAGAAGTAGCGCAAGTTCTCTTTCACGCTTTTAAAAACATGAATAACAAATATACTTATATAAATCAAGCACGTCCCATTTTGCAAAAGTCACGTTATATGATTTTACTGATTTGCACGTGAAATTGGGCTTTTATGGAGGAACGAAAGCGCAGCGCTGGAAAAGGGGGCGGAATAATAATTTTATCTCGATTATTGTATTTTCACAGTCGTTGGAGGCCCAAATTTAAATCGAAATTGTTTTTCGATTAATTGCACTGCCCTATTTAGTTTTGTGTGAGAAATGCAGGTTTAACATCGCCAAAACTGATCACAAGACACTCAAGAACTCACATCTTAATGCACCTCACTGGAATATATGCAAATGAGCTAAGGTGGATGGGAATTTTTCAGTGAATAATGATACAAATTTCTCACACAAAGCATATAATATTTCACATTCATCATTTGAAAAATAAAATATAATAAATAAAAATGCATTTAATGTAAAAAAATGCATCTTTAATTACATATTAATTTAATGCATTTTCATTTTTATTAATGAAATAATGCATTTTATTAATAAAATACTGCATTTATAAATAAACAAATTATTTTATAAATTTATGTATAAATAAAAATCAAATGTATTAATAAAAATAACACAACATATTTTTTTATTTATACAACTACATAAACAGACTAACACAATAAAATAATTTATATATAAATAAATAAATCATAAAAATAAAATACATTTTATACATATAATCAAATGCATTACTAAAAAAATAACACAATGTATTAATTAAAAATACGCTTTTATTTATACATAAATAAACTACATAAAACGTATTAATAAAAATAAAACAAAGTATGAATGCATTTATTTTAGTAATACATCTGCTTTATTTTATTTTACTTTATTTTATATTAATTAATGAATTAATTTAATTCCAATAAATGTATTTATTTTTAAATAAATACATAAAAGAGATCAACAAGTTTGAGCTAACTATTATATCCATGTTTGTGAAACAGGTGCGGACAGGTGATGCTCACCTGCTCACCTTCGCGAGCATCTTGTCAGTCTTCATTCTGATTGGCTATTTAAAGTTACCATCAAACCACGTCAAAACTTTCAAAGAATCAGCCTCAACTCCAACTAACTCCATCGTCGTGTCCCAGCACTGACTCAACACGACTCTTGTTCATCACACTGCTGTCACGTTACATCACGTCTGTCAATGCGAAAAACTGCACTTCCTATTAGCGGCAAGCAATTCGCAGTTGCTCCCAATTCCAAAACACTGTAAAAATCACAGTCAAGGGGACGTATTTATTATTGCTCTGTGCATGGGGAGGATAGTAGACTGATTTATTGCGCTGCGATGTTAAAAGTAGGACACTTTCACAAGAGGGGGAAGTTCTAAAGAAGAAGTGCGGAGAGCTTATTTGCTATAGGCAAGCAATCAGTGAGGAATTCAAAAGCTAGCCTGGCCTCCAGAGCTCTATAATAAGGGAATGAGACGGGGGGCTTACCGGCTAAACACCACACACACACGTATAACACACACACACACACAAACATTCTCCCATGTGACACCATAAAAGTATCTTGAAAGCAAGGCCAGCTATTGTCTCTTTGTTCAGACACAGCTATGAACATGTTTTTATGTGTGGTCCGAAATGCGGCGAGTGAGAGTGAGCTTTCAGGAGACCCGAGCTGCTGTGCTGGTCAGCTGAGGCTATATTAACACAAAGCCCATAAGAACTGGGTACAAGAACAAGATGCTTGACATTTACACACATCACAATATACCCAAATGTAAAACGCAGCTATAGAAGAACATCTTCCTTGCTATTAAAGGCAAAAGCATTCATAAACAAATGACTACTGTAGCAGAACATCTATTGATTCAGTGATTGCACAGAAATCATGCACAATATCTCAAGTCTTCTGAATATGTACAGTAGCTTAGTGTAGGTACAGACTATTTGCTGAAAACCTCTCAAATCTTGTCTGTGGACATGCAAAACATAAACACTCTCGGGCATACGATCAGCGAAAGACAAAAAAGAAGAAGGAAAACCTGCTATAGTACCTTCATAATAATAATAATCATCATCATCATTATTATTACTAAAACACAATTTATTATTATTTAAATTATACAATTTCAATCAATAAAATAATATATTACTATTGCAATAATAAATGTGATGTAAAATATTATTATTATTAATAATAATAATCAAAAATATAATTAAAATTATAACATGTAAACAAATTATAAATATTACTATTGCAAATTCAATATTTTAAATACAATTAATACTACTAATAATAATACAACAAAATATTTATTATGATTTAAATCATAAAAATTAAACATCAATAAATTACTATTAATAAATGCATTGTAAAATAAAATAAAAAAACGTTTAAATAATAATTACATTAATAATAATAATAATCAAAAATATTATTAACATTATAAAAATGTAACAAACAATAAATAAATATTACTATGGCAATAAATGTACTGTAACATAAAAATAAAATGTATTATTACTACTACTACTAATAATAATAATAATTAAAAAAAATATTTATTATGATTTAAATCATAAAAATTAAACCCATCAATAAATTATTATTAATAAATGCATTGTAAAATAAAAAATGAGTTTAAATAATAGCAATATTAATCATTTTTAATATGCAGAACAACAGTAGAACTACAATACTAATATAAACACATTTCATTACACCAAATACACAAAATAATGTTCTTTTTAGCAGCATCATATGACCCCTTTAAATCCATATAAATATAGAAAATCTAATTCCTGACTCCCGAGTCTAATTCTTAGTGATACAAACATACACATTTAACTCTTATAAGACATATTATCAGTCAAGTCCATTTCTCCATGAATTCATCTGCAGTCACAAACTCAAAACTCCTCGCTCATTATTTCCTACATTACAGTTTCCCTGTAGTGCAATAAAAATGTAATGGCAATACAGAGATGGATAACAGAGATGGCTTGAACAAAAAGTTTCAGGAAAACTGTCAGAAGCAGTTGCACGTCTCTGGACTTTCCTGTCATTTCTCCTCACAGCAAACCAAAGCGACGAACAAGTGCTGCAGACAAACTCCAACAGTCCTGCTAATTTGTGAGCGCTGCAGTGAAGCCTGGAGATCTGCATACAGTAAAAAGACAAACAGTCCTGTAAATAAAGACGGCTGTCCGGCAACTGTCTTCCCCGCGACGCCATTATTGACCCTAGTCAGATGCTCTGCTGATTAAAAATTGATCTCTTTGGAAAAATCTAATCAACAGAACAGGATTCTTTCATATGAGGAGGGCACAGCTGCTGACACAAGGGTTGCAGACCTGTTATTAACCCCTGATCTGCCACGCAAACACACACACATGCGCGCTCTCCCTCAAGGCCCCGGCCAGACCGCAGCCGAGACGTCTTGAATTATTCAGGAGGCTGTGAGGCTCTGCGGCCACCTCACCTCAATTTATGCAGGCCGCTGCTCTCAATGGACCATCCGGGGCCCCTGAAGAACGGTCAGCGGAGGGATGGGACCATTTGAGCTGTCAGGGCCGAGCGACCGGTGGGCTGCTGGCGGGGTGTGAGAATGAATTCATCAGCGAGGGTCACCGTGGGTTAATGATGCCACACGTCTAGACGGCCGCCGCTCTTGGCCTTTGTCCGAGAGCCAGCTGCGGGTGAGACGGGAGGGCTGGGAATAAGAGCGCTTCCCACGCCACACTGACTAGTGCTATTAAGCTTTAACCACTAGACATGAGGCTCCTGTTCATCACATTTCATCTAAACAAACAGCCAAACGTGATGCTAGTGATGCCAGAATATAAACGCTCTACAACAGCAGCACATCGCTCATATTAAGAGTGATAGTGTACAATATTATAATGTCTTGAGGGCAAAAAACAGCATCAAACATGAGTAAATGGCAAAAATGTACATTTCCATTCATGGCGAGTAAGAATACAGATCAGTCTGAATGCTAAACTGTTGTCAATCAAAAAACATTCGCCAGATTCAACTGATCTCTTTTTTTAGTGCTTCAGAAAAACTTACATTTTACACATTCACTGTCAAAAGGAACAGCAGAAGGGAAAAATGCATAAAGTTGCATTGAGATTTGAGTTCATTTTGAGAATCATACTGATTTTCATTGCTTTATTTAGCCATTAGGATTTTATTTGTTCACTATATAAAGTATACAATTACCGTTCAAAAGTTTAAGTTTAGTTGATTTTGTGTTTTTCCTGTTTTTGAAAGAAGTCTCTTCTGCTCACCAATTGCTCAGCAATTATTTAATAAAAAAATACAGTAAAAACTATGAAATATTATTGCAATTTATAATTACGGTTTTCCATTTTAATGTATTGTAAAATGTAATGTATTTCTGTGATCAAAGCTGAATTTTCAGCATCATTACTCCAGTCTTCAGTGTCACATGATCTTCAGAAATCATTCTAATAAGCTGATTTGCTGCTCAAGAAACATTTCTGATTATCATTATTGATGTTGTGCTGCTTCATATTTTTGTGAAAACCATGATACATCTTCTTCAGGATTCTTTGAATAGAAAGTTTAAAAGAACAGCATTTATTTGAAATACAAATCATTTGTAATATTATAAATGTCTTTACTGTTACTTTTGATCAATTTAATTATGAATAAAATGTTTCTTTAAAAAAATGGTAACACTTTACAACAAGGTTCCATTAGTTAATGTTAGTTAGTGTATTAACTAACATGAACAGACAATGAACGATACATTTATTACAGTATAGCATTTTCCTTTAAATGTTAATGAGCTCTGCTGACCCCGCCCCTCTCTTCCGAGCTGCTCTCAGAGAGACTGTTTACTTTAGCCGCATTCATCGTGAAACTTGCTAATTAGCACATTATTAGGAAAGGCGATTTGCAAAGATTCATTACAAAACATTATACTCACTTCTTCTGTAGATGAGGCTGGATCATGAATGATTCGCGCGAACATAGAAACATTTATGTACATCGGGGGCGCATTCCCTTCAGAAACAATGTAATCCACTGCGAGTTCAGCGGCTCAGATGTCGGGAGTAAATGACGACTGCTATGTTCATTATTACATCCAACAACAGAAGACCTCAATCGCTTAGGAGTCATTCTTGTCTACATCTGCTCCGGCGGTGAAAGACTAAGGTAAGACACCAGTCCAGTCTGTGCTGAAACGCTACTGTCAATCAAACTATCGTGGGAGGGGCCTGTCTGTGTGATGTCACACAGACAGTCATCTGAGATCGGCTCGATTTGAGAAAGGGGAAAACATTTAACACGATTAAAAAAAAAACACCGGGTGGATTTTCATCATTATAGGATGGTTGTGTACACACACTGCCAACACATATTTCAGTTCAAACAACTTGTAAAAGTGCATGTAGCATCCTATGACCCCTTTAAATAGACACACAAAACTTCAATAACGGTGTCAATCATCAACACCCCATTAAAATGGACAAAAGGGGCTTTTAACATCACCACATGACATATAACTAACAACGACGAGAATAACAACAGCATAAAGAAAGTCTTTAACATTTATTACTCACTTTACTCATGCAGCTATTCATGCTGGGAGCTCATAAACCCTTATGTTATATATACATTTATGCATATTCAATATAATAATGTGTTTAATGTAAGAAATGTACATTTCTTAGTATTTTTCATAAAAATGATTTAACTTCATTTCATTTATTTTTAATTAATTTAATATTTAAAATGTTTACATTAAAAAAATACATTTATTTTTTGTTTGTTTCTTTTATTTTTATTTGTTTATTTATTTATTCATTTATTTATTACAGTTTTTGCCAATTTTGTTTTAAGATTTAGCAACATTCAGCTCATGTAAATACTGGTGATGTAATTTGAAATTGTTCACTAGTGACTAGTTAGAGACTAGCCCCTCGTAATTCCCATTTTGGAGAAATGTTTTGGTGTTGTTTGTGACCCAGAGACAAGCTGCACATATGAACTGCATGTTATTGCATGTTGACTTAAATGTTGTGCCCATCTCAATATCCAGCTCAACTATCCACTGAACAAACAGTATCAAATTATACAGTGAAACCTGTATCAATCTTTCTCCTGTTGAACCTCATTCGTCTACCACAACAATTTCTGGGTCTCCACATACTACAGGTTCACGGTATCCTCTCTGAATTCAAAAACCTGCTTCTGATCTGTTAAACCCCCAAAGAGTGAAAAAGCCTCTCCCACACAACATCCTGTGATTAGAGCCTCGTCGTATGCCACTCAATACTCTACCTGCTATCATCACACACACACGATTACTGCACCATCAGCACCAGCCCAACCTGTTTAGTAACCATTCTTCCAGGAAAAAGCGTGAGGGAGGGGGTGCTGGCGGTTGGCAACAGTTTTGTCGTCATGAGACCATCTCCTTGGTGATCCCGTTGACCAAACCTCGAGTGTGCAATTGCGGCTAGTAGTAAGATTGTGAAAGCATTGCGTAAGGTTTTCCTATCAGCTCAGCGGTGGGCTTCCAATTAACCGATAATATCACAGACTAACATGTTTCACGATGGATACAATCAGGTCCCTCCCTACACTGCTGCCCAATGAAATCATTATGAGAGCTAAATGTGTTATGAATAACATTTTCAAAGGCCACACATGATGAAAATGTACTGTATGAAATGTCAATAAACACAGTCATCTGCCATTCATGATCTTTTATAATGCATTGTGTTGCGGTTTAAGTGCTTATGTAGTCAAACATTAGCCTTGAGAATGAACCTCTCAACCTACAGAGGAGTAAACAACCTAAGCATCTATACTAACTAGTTTAATCGCCAGATTCAAACTAACTAAAATAAGCACAAGTCCATTTATTACACTTCTCAAATTCAGAGCTGACATTTTAAAATGCTAATTTCAACCATGAACTGAACAGTGTTGGTATTCTTAACTAAAACTAAAGCTATTAAAAACATTTTTGTTAATTGAAAAACCTGAAATAAAATGACATTTATATTAATAAATATTAGATGAAAAACCTAAATGATAATAAGAAATTTTGCCTTTAAACAAGGCACATTAGAGTCTTCGTTTATGAGCCATTTCCTTTTTTTTTTTTAGAACATTTTCATCCAAAGTAGATTTAATAAATTAATAAATAATAATCATTTAATGCTGGCTTTGATGTAGTCAAATTGATTAAAACATAAAATAAAATTATTATCAATCAATTCGCATACAGTCTGTGCAAATAATATTAAAATTAAATGATGATGATGATGATGATGATAATAAAAGATAGTTTAAATAAACAATACACAGACATCATTATTATTATTATTATTATTATTATCATATTATTATTATTATATTATTATTACTGTAGTTGTTTTTTTTGTTATTGTTAAAATAAAATATTGTATAAATTGTTATTGTATAAAATAAAATCGATTTAAATAAATAAATAAATAAATAAAATACACACACTCCCCAAAACAAGCACTCATTATTATTATTATTATTATTAATGATAAATAACAAACGTTGCATTAATAACTAACTAAAATTTAAAGTTGAAGTAATAAAATTACTAGAACTGAAATAAATAATAAATACTGTACAATCACAAAGGCAAATTTATTAAAAAAACTAAAATTAAAATGGAAAATATAAAAATAAAATCTAAATCAAAATATTAACACTACAATCAAAGCCAATCAGATTCAGAACACATTTGAGGTTTGATGTACAGTTATTTGAAATTGATTAGGCCTACATGATTTTGGACCAATAAGAATTCAGTGTGGGCGGAGCTACTCGACATCAACAGATAAAAAGTCTAGCATGATGATTTTGACCACAGTAGCTAGTAAAAACTAAAACATTCATAAACATGGATGTCATGTATTGAGAAGCATCACAGAAACAGGTTTTTTATAAAATATATGAGGAGATTCTCTCAGTTTTAGCATATGCTAAAATGCTTATTGTCTTAGCTCTGTTAACTGTTTCTCTACAATATAGACCAGCAATTATTTAAAAAAATCTCTGAACTGGAAAAATATGCATACTGAACCACTGAATGCAGAAAAAACAAGCACACACAAACTGAAACCCACAACAGCCGACTCTGTATGTACGCTCAGAGAGACAAAAGGTTTAATGTGCATCTGATGTCTGGTGTCATAACGGCGGAGGTCAACAGTCCCGGCAGTGACTGAGCTAAACTCAAGGGCAGTCGTCCCATCTGGAGGCGCCCTTTACAAACGCTACAATCTCCCTCCATCAAGGTGAGTGTGCACATAACTCAAACAGCAGCGCAGAGGGCAATCCCAGCAGCCATGTAACAACACACAGAAAAAAAAAACTCAGAGAGGAGACACACAACATTACATAACATCAGATTTTTTTTGTTAACTTTGATTGCTTTCACCGTGTCCTTCTAGTAGGTGCAGCTGAGCAAGCAAAAGTCTAATTTGAGCTGATGTCGTTCATATGAAAGAACCACTGGGGAGGAACCGCTCTCATATTCACACACTCCAGCTGAGAACACGCTAATCTCACAACAGCTACAACTACTTATTTTATCCATTAACTCAATTTACCGCAGTAAATTCCCCCTAATCAGCCCGTTCTACTGTACCTACCTACACATACTAGTACATAGAACAATGACAAACAATGGAGCTACATAATGTTCAAAGAAACAAGATGCATTATTTATAAGCCTTTTCCTATTTTTTAGAACATATTTGACTCTCTCTATGTAGGAATAAACCAACAATCTATTTCTCGACTTCAAATGGTGTAAAACTATGCGGCGAAACTTCTGCTGGGTGTACAAAGGTGTGAACATATTACCCCAATTTTGATGTCTCTTCATTGGCTTCCTGTCCACTACAGAATTGATTTTAAGATTCTTTTCATTGTTTTTAAATCTTTACACGGACTGGCACCAACGTATCTTTCAAGTCTGTTGTCTTTACACAACCCATCGTGCTTCCTCCGATCATCTGATCAGAGGGCTAGAGTAAAAATGAGAGGGGATCGGGCCTTTTCTGTGATTGCCCCTAAACAGTGGAATAGCCTTCCACTGTGTATCAGAACTGCTAAAGCATTGTCAGACTTCAAGGCGAAGTTAAAAACTCATCTGTTTTCTCTGGCTTTTAATGTATTGAAGAGATTAATTTATTCTCTTTTAATTGTTTTGCTTTGTTTTGTTTGAATGTTGTTCTAAGTGTATAAATGTAAAGCACTCACATTATTATCATTTTATTTTATTTTATTTATTAAAAGATAACACACACAAACATGTCCCAGCACAAAAATTGTAGGTTAATAAAAATTAGATGAAAAACTTAAACATAAATTAGAAATGCTCCTTTGGCAACGAATTAAATTTAAAAAGTTGAAACTCAATTAAAACTAAAATAATTTCTCAGTTACAGAGTAGTTATTTTTAAAAGTATTGAACTTACGAGAAAAGAAACAAAAAGGGTAATCGAGTCCAGTCTGTTCCCCTGGTGCCTTTAGGAAGACAGCAACAGTGGGCAATATGCATTTAAAGTTGTAAATATAGGAGGAATGTGTCAAAGTCATTTATATGTGCCAAACTTCCTGCTGCCAGCTGGTGGTGTTATGACTATAACTGAATATTGGCATGTAGATGTCTTCAGGCCAGGACTCTGATCAAACATGTTAAGTTTGGGGCAGACTGGACATTGCATGCAACTTCCTGTTTCATTGTATTAATAGCATGCTTTAGCAAATAAGCTATGTGCTAGCATGTTTTAACATGTTTCTAGCATGTTGCTAGCCTATTTAACATTTGATGACGCTTTTTAATATGCTGTTAGGAGTCCATAACAGTGTTAAACATGTCACTTCCTGTTGCTAGTAGGGGTGGGAATCGCCATGATACAATATTATCACGATACTTGTGTCACGATACAATATTATTGCGATTTTAAATATATTGTGGTATTCTGCGATATATTGTAATTATTAATTGGGGTAGATCAGACATTGCATGTCTGAGTTACAGCAACTTCCTGTTTCATTGCATTAATAGCATGCTTTAGCACATAGCTAAGTGTTTTGCGAACATTTTTCTAGTATGATGCTAGCCTGTTTTGCACTAGCTGGCACATTTTAATATGCTGTTAGGAGTCCATAATAGACTTGTGCCGGTATTCGGTAATGCGATATATCACAGTAATGAATATGCACGATATTGTTATCGTGGGCACTTCTAAATACCGTGAATAATTATATATTACAAATTATTTTGAATTTTGCATACATTTTAAGAATACTTTTCCCATCAACTGGTCAAAATCGTTGTTAAAATCGAAAGTTGCAACTGTGTTATTTAATGAGCTAACATGAACAAAGACTTGTATTTTTTTAAACAAAGTTTAATAACTTCTGTAGCAAATATAGATATGCGCGATAATACCGTATACCGTGATAAAAGCATTAGCAATTAATCGCAACATGAGAATTTGATACCGGCATATCCCTAGTCCATAACAGTGTTAAACATGTCATTTCCTGTTGCCAGCAGGTGGCGCTATGACTATAACTGTATATTGCATGTAGATGTCTTCAGGCCAGGACTCTGATCAAACATGTGAAGTTTGGGGCAGATTGGACATTGCATGTTATAAGAGAATACGGGCATGTAGATGTCTTCAGACCAGGACTTTTATTAAACGTTAAGTTTGGGGCAGATTTGACATTGCATGCTTGAGTTACAGCAACTTGCTGTTTCATTGTATTAATAGCATGCTTTAGCAAATTAGCTAAGTGTTGCTAGCATGTTTTAGCATTGTTTCTAACATGTTGCTAGCCTATTTAACACTTGCTGACTCTTTTTAATATGTTGCTAGGAGTCCATAACAGTGTTAAACATGTCACTTCCAGTTACCAGCAGGTGGTGCTATGACTATAACCAAATATGGGCATGTAAATATCTTCAGGCCAGGACTCTTATCAAACATGTGACGTTTGGGGCAGATTGGACATTGCATGATTGAGTTACAGCAACTTCCTGTTTCATTGTATTAATAGCATGCTTTAGCAAATTAGCTAAGTGTTGCTAACATGCTTTATTATGTTTCTAGCATGTTGCATGTTAAGTTTGGCACAGATTGGACACTGCATGCCTGAGTTACAGCAACCTCCTGTTTCATTGCATTAATAGCATGCTTTAGCACTTAGCTAAGTGTTGTTAACATGTTTTAGCATGTTTCTAGCATGTTGCTAGCCTATTAACACTTGCTGACGCTTTTTAATAAGTTGCTAGGAGTCCATAACAGTGTTAAACATGATACTTCCTGTTGATAACATGTTTTAGTATGTTTCTAGCATGTTGCTAGCCTATTTAACACTTGCTGACGCTTTTTAATATGTTGCTAGGAGTCCATAACAGTGTTAAACATGATACTTCCTGTTGCCATCAGGTGGCGCTGTGACTATAACTGAATATGGGCATGGACACATGTTCAGGACAGAACTCCTATCAAACGTGTGAAGTTTGGGGCAGATTTACAGCAACTTCCTGTTTCATGGCGAAACATCGAAATTTGTCAGGCTGCCAGGGACACGCCCTTCGACGAAAACTCAAGATCTTCGCAATTTAGCATCGCAAAGGCCTTATGATTACACTCACGAAATTTGAAGATGATCCGATTAAAACTGTAGGAGAAGTTCGTTTAAGTACGAGGCCTGAAAATGGTAAAAACTGCACAAAACTCATAGAGGAAATTCAAAATGGCTGACTTCCTGTTGCGTTTAAGACTTCGCTCCAAGAGACTTTTTTGTAGGTATTGGCACATTACATGTACCGAATTTCGTACACGTACGTGAAACTTTGTGGGAGGGACGCATTGTTGAAATCTTATAGGTGGCGCTATCGAGCCATTTTGGCACGCCCAATTCTGAAACCCATATCAGATGTAAATTTTCGCCAGTTCTGACGTGTGTGCAAAATTTGTTTTTGAGCATGTTTAGGCCCTCAAAAATGCGATTCATTTTATCCAATTTTCCAGCCCAGAATCATGGAAATGTGTGGAATGGGGTCAGATTAAAAAACGATTTTAATCTAAACCCTACGGAGGACGGACATCAGACCATCCAGCAGTTATTGTACACTGGGTTTGTTGAATATAATAATCAACAGACAGCTTGTCAAAGGGATGTGAGCGCTTGTGCTGCTGGTGGTGGAACAGCTGTGAAGCGGCTCCCCAGAAAAGCATTCTGGGATTAATGCACAGGTCAGAAGACTATCTCAACTAAAGATGCTTCATATGGTGCTTTGATCGTTTCCAGCTCAGTGCTGGTGGAAACCATACAGACAGCTCCTGTATTTACAGACTGTGAGCTTTCAGTGCAAGAACTGTGAACGGTTCAACTGAAATGACATTGATTTATAGCACCACATATATAAACTGCCATCAAACCAAAATAATAGCTTATATTCTATGGAAAATAACCTGTCGATACATAAACAGCGAAACGCCGGAGTCACCAGCACAAAACGTGTTCCTTTTTGAAAGAAAGATCTAGAACATTAAAATGTTTGAGCTCCGTGTAAGATGATTGAGTTAGCAGCAGGCTTTAGCTTTGCCAACACATTCATCCAGTCATGCTTTTGGAAGGCAAATTGTATTTTCACCAAACTGATTTTCTCCTCGTTGATTTTCTTATTTTACAAAGGCATTTTGTGTGGCACAGTCCTCTGTTTCAGTAACATCAGTCATCTTGGCGCAATATCCAAACCTGTGCAGGTACCGCACTGAAACCTGGCAGATAATGGTGCACAATTCTGCGATGCGCCACTGTGCATAAACAAAACTACACTTCCATTCTTAAGTCAAGTGCACACTACAAGAATCAAGCTCGTCGCCCTTTGATATTTTGCATCTGCGACTAAAAGCCCTGCATCACAGCCAACGAAATCTTACATAAGAGCAGCAGCAATGGCAAAGAGTAATAGCTAAAGAAACTGTGAGAGAGCAAACAATATGCAGTATATACTTGATTTTTATAATATTGAGCCTTATTCATGAAAGATGGGCTGAAAAAAAAATTTTCATAAAACCATTTTTACAAAAACTGTTGCATGCAACTGAGTGTGACTAGTGGTCGACCGATATTGTTTTAAGTTTGCAAGGTTTGTGAAATTAGATGTTCATTAGTCATTCAAAGATTTGTTTAAATGATATAAATGTGTATTTGCTGAATGCTGACGGCAAACGAGAAAGTATTTGTAACAGCGTTCGTAGTTCGGGAAGAAGGAGGTGGGAACCGGCGAACATTTAAAAAAAACTTTAATAAAATAAACAAACACAAAATAAAGTCCAGGCCTGGTCCTCTCTTGTCCAACACTGTCGTCACTCCTCCTTTTATCCTTCCGGAGCTCCTCCATGGGACTCGAGACCGGTGAGTGGCGCAGGTGTCGCGCATTAGCATTTACTCCACCGGCCTCGCTCCGTTCCCACGGCTCTCGGCCCCGCCCCTCTCGTCACAGTATTATAATGTTTGCCTTTCTATTACTAATAATATAAAAGCAATCATTATAATACTTTTTGTATACATTTTAATTCCTTTGTTTAACAGTTCTATCTGATTATTAGACAGATTTCTGTCCGTATTTAGACAGAACTGTTAACGACAACAGCGAACAAGAGGGAGAATGTGAGCACTGTGTGCGCAAGTGCTGCCGTTCTCAGCGCCGTCAAAATAAAAGTCCCGTCTCGAACGCATCGGCTAAACAGGAAAACTTATCGGCCGATGCCGATATTTGAAAAATGCCAAATTCGGCCGATATATCGGCCTTGGCGCTATATCGGTCGACCACTAAGTGTGACAATTTAGAAAATGAAAATTGTGCAATTTACTCACTCTCAAGTCAATCTAAAGCTGTAGAACTCACTTTCTTCTGTGGAAACAAAAGATATTTTGATCATGTAATGAAAGTTAATGGGGTCCAAAACTACGATTTTACATAACTACGATTTTCATTTTTGGGTGAACTACCCCTTTAAGATTTTGCAAACAATTTACATGAATTAACATGGCTTGTGTTTGATGAATGAGGCTTTGTGTGTGAAACAGTATGCGGTGCTAAACACTTCACACAGTAGTATACTACACTGTTGACACGTGGTCTCAGAATGTCACATGATTGATTCAGCGAATGATGTGCAGTTACCTCAGAAATATTTCTGCATTTTTAATCCAATTTTGTGTAAAAATGCCTTAACATTTTGTCAAGATTATGTTAAAATCACAACAAATATTTTTTTCTGGTTTATTCATCACACTGGACCTGAAAGGTCAAGTTGGGTGCATTGCATTGTGGGATACTGTCTCAAACAGTTTTCATTTTAATTTTAGTTTTAGTTTTAGTAATTTTGTTGTGCGCATTTGTTATTTTTATTATTTTATTTTTGTTATTTCTATTTAGCTTTATTTTATTTTTATTTTAGTGTCAGTTTTTTTTAGTAATGTTAGTTTTAGTAATTTTAGTACTTCAACACAAAGATGTCCCTAAGGCAGTAGCTGACTAATTTTCATTTAGATGTCCCTAAGGCAACATTTCTAATTTTTCTACTTGAATTTATTTTTATTTTAGTTTTTGTAGTTTTTGTACTTAACGTACTTCAATTAGATACAAAGGCAAGGCATTATATATATATTTATTTATTTATTTATTTATATATTATTATTATTTTTCAATCTAATATCTATATTTTCTATTATTTCAGATTTACTTCAGTTACCATTTGTCATTTTTATTATTATTTTGTTGTTGTTTCAATTTAGTTTTTCTATTTTCTAATTTTAGTATTTCAACTCAAACTCATTTCATTTCAGTTAGCTGCCAGGCAACAAGGCCAGTTTTTCCATCTAATACCTCAATTTAATTTTATTTCAGATTTATTTCAGTCACCAAAAAAGATTTTAATAGTTTTAGTTAACAATAGCACTGTACAAAACCTGAACTTACAGAAACATGCACAATCCGTATGGGACGCTCACACTGAAAGCGTCAAAGCAACCTGAAGTCATTCATTTTCAATGAGACACCACTGGCATTGGGATTAAGTTTCATTTTTATGCAAATATGCAACGAGAAAATGCTGCGACAACCAATGGGAGCGCACAAAGGGAAGATCATGTGATCAATTACCAAGGTTTGACTTCAAAAGCCACTACAACATCACTTTGTTTGGCTGCTGCAGTCAAGTAGGAATACCTACAGTGCAAGTAGCATGTCCATGTGTTTCAGGATGAGGGGCCAAACAGATTAGAGCTGTGGCTGGAGAGCAAGACCCCATCGCGATGACCCTCATCTCACATTTACACCCTGTCGCCGTGGCCCGAGAGAAACGGCCGGCTCCTGTCCTCTCCAGCAAGGCCTGCAGCGGCGTTTAGCAAAACCTGCTGCTCTCGATAGGGGCATGGAGATGGAGATGCAACGGAGAGAGAGGGAGAGGAAGAAGAGAAAGAGAGGGGGTCCCTAGAGAGCTGAACAATCAGACAATTTCAAGATCACGAAGCATTAAACCAATCCCGGCAGGGTACACTAATTAAACAGCCGGGCCCAGCACCGCCAACCAATCCCCACAGAGCAATTAAATCCATCCCCTCTAAAACACTGTGGAACCTGTCTGGGGAAAACCACGGAGAGAAAGCGAGAAGAAAAAACATAAAATTCATCTGGAGAGAGCGAGAGAGGGGGGAATGCAGTAAGCTTCTAACAAGGGGAATTGAACGGGAACGATTCAATTTGACGCTTTGTTCTTCCGTCTTTATTTTTTTAAATTACTACAGTCAAAACGCCCCAAAAACTCTTTTCTTGAAGACCCCGAGACCACCAGTGTCATACAAAAAGCATGACCCCGCCGTTAATTCATATAAAAGTATCGGCGTTTGGTATCGGGGCATTTTAACGAGTACGAGTACGAGTACAGGAGCTCAGTATCGGGCCCGATACCGATACCAGTATCGGTATCGGTGCATCCCTATAAAAGAGTTCAGGAAGCACTTCCAGACTCGAAAAAAAATGACGAACAACCGCCTGGAGCTCCTTAATAAACCAGCGGAGATGATCACGGTGTCATCGAGCACAATCTATTCGCCGGCGCACTGATCAAAATCATCCCAGAATGAAAAACGACTCCATCATCCATCAAAGAGCTCCTGGGCGACTCTGGATAACTTCCCAAATCCAAATTACATTGGAAAAGCGCGCATAATAACGTCACTATCATCAAAGATCACATTTGTAATCCATATCAACTTCCTGTTTATTGCAATATGCTTCACGAAACATGCTAGCAATGCTGAAGCTGTGTAGAGCGACACCAAACAATGAAAAAAACCTGCATTTATACATGATTTGAAAGTGGTTTGACTAATTAAATAATTAAAAAGAGAAGTGAAAATGAAAGCAAGGATCTCTAGGAGCGTTTCGTCTGCAGTTTGTATGCATGTGGCCCTGTGTGGCTGCATCTAAACTGCCCTTTGGCGTGTCGAGGCGTCCCACTGGTTCCAGTCAGAGCTGATTTTCACTGTTTCTCTCTGAAGCCGTTATGTAAACACTAGAAATGACAATTAAAAAAAGGGGACAGACTATGGATAAACTGCATTTAGATTTGCTTAGCAGGGAAGCACACGCATTACATGCAAATTTAATGCACGCTACAGGCCACCACACATACAAGAAATGTGATTTTGTTCATATAATACAAGCCTTACACAAAAACGATGCCACTGTGATTGGATATATACAAAGATACTGAACATTTACACTACTGTTCAAAAGCTTGGGGTTTGGGATTTTAAAATGTTTATGAAAGAAATCTCTTCTGCATTTATTTGATCAAAGATACCGTAAAATCACCAATATTGTAAAATATTTTTACAATTTAAAATAACTGTTTTTCTATTTGAATGTATTTTGAATTGTAATTTATTCCTGTGATCAAAGCTGAATTTTCAGCATCATTACTCCAGTCTTCAGTGTCACATGATCTTCAGAAATCATTCTAATATGCTGATTTGCTGCTCAAGAAACATTTCCTATTGGTTTCAATGTTGAAAACAGTCATGCTGCTTCATATTTTTGAGGATTCTTTATGAATAGAAAGTTCAAAATAACAGCATTTATTTGACGTTTTTTTCTGCACAATGGTGATGATTTCCTTACCAAATAGTATTCATTTTTAGAGCTGATTGACATTCTGGTGAGCTACATTGTTTTTGCATGATATAGTGATTTTTAGTTCTACTTCACTGGGTGGAAAAAAAGAAAAACACATTACACGTGCAGCCACTCACACACAATCATGGGGTCTCCTTTATCCCTGAAGGGCAGAATGGACAATAGAGAGCTGAATTATGGTGACTGAAGAACTGGCTGATATAAAAGAGGCACAGAGAGAGCAGGAGAAGAAGAATGGAGGGGATTCAATAAGGCCTCTGTAAAATGAACAAGAAAGGCCGGTGCTCAATACATCTGCCATCAGACAGTCAAAACAAATAAAGAGGGCCGCCGTACAGGTACACAGCTCAATATGGCCTCAGTCGCTGGGCTTCGGCTGCCAGCGGGGAGAAGACACAGCTATATACTCCAACAGATGAGCCATTAGCTCTCTTTCTCTCTATCTCTCTTCCTCACGATCTGGTTTATGGGGCCTCTATTGGGTTTAGGCAGACGTCGAGAGCCTGGCCTTTACCTCGTCGGTGCGCTAGACTAATGTCTCCCCAAAGTTTTGTTAAAACCTCATTATTTACTGAAGTGCCGAGACCATTGCCGTCCCCGAGAGTGTGAGCGCGCCGGGTATTAATATGAAAATGCAGAGATTCATTACCATGACGAACTATCAGACTCCAGCACAAATCGATGGGGAAAAAGGTGTGTGGCACCTCAAACACATGCGTGAGGGTCAGCAGTGTGATCTGTCAATGCAAATCTCCTTACGTGTGGCGCTTATGACTAATTCATGCAGCTTCCAGTGATACTAGCCAATCCGCAAATGAATCATTCTGCTAAACTGATTCTTTTTAATGATTCAGTTGAACTGATTTGCTAAATATGCTGAAGTGTAGGGGTTTTGAAAAGATCTTTAACAACATTATTAAGACTCTTATGAGTATATATATATATATATATATATA
>NW_015546068.1:416107-420730 GCF_001515605.1 Sinocyclocheilus anshuiensis | reverse complement strand
TTCTTTTGATTTGAATTCTCAAAAGAATCTGTGAATCAGTTCCTGTGAATCAGATTCTTTGAACAGCTGATTAATTTTAATGATTTTGTTGAACCAATTTGCAAAAGATGCTGAAATTTAATATAGGGTTAAGATTTTAAAAATATTAACAACTACAACATTATTGAGATTATTATGTTAGTAATTGTTGTAATGTTTCAAACAATAAACAACAAAATATATAACCTAGATCACAAAAAAAATTTAAAATCAACAAATAAACAGGAATAATTTGCTATTTTACTACCAAAACAAAACATAAAACGTCACGCAGTAATGTGAAAGATTCTTTTCTTCAATTCTCAAAAGAATCAGTGCTTTGGTTCTTTGAATAGACTCAACTGATTCTTTTTAATGATTCAGCTGAACAAATGTGCAAAACATGCTGAAGTTTTATCCTTCGGGTTAAAAGTTTTAAAAATACTGTTAACAGCAACAACACTGGGAACATTATGAACAACATTAGGTTTTTAACCCGGCTGTTTAACCTCAAAAGAATCAGTGAATCATTTTTTGAACATGTTCACTGAAACAAATGAACCAATTTGCTAAAATGAATCAGACTGAATCAAAAGTGAGCGCTCACCCATGCAAAACCCACAGCCATGATTTCAGGCTGTTATGGGTCTTTGCCAAGGCATTGCTAATAAGGTATTGTGTGTGGTTGCTAGGTAGTGTCTTACTATTCAAGCAAACAGACCAGCTAATGCTAATAACTTCAGTGTAACACACACAGTGTTAGCGAGTCATTGGCTTTGTGTAGTTAAAGAAATAAGCCACCAATGTAGCAAAACAGTGCACCGTGCTATCAAAGCACATGCACGGAGGGTTAATCCAGGAACAGTGGAGGTGAATGGGGGAAAATAAGTGTGGACAGGTATGAAAATTGAGCCCTAGGAAGGTCACAGCGATTAAGAGGCTGTTTTATGACAGACCGGCTCTCTCACTCTGTGAATAGGCTACCCGGCGCCGAGCAAAAACCGGTTTATCATTCCTCTCCGCGTGCTGAAGTATCCTCTTTGAAGTCTCGAGCGCTAATTCTACAGAGGAAGGTTAAACTGCTTAAATCTTGAGTCAGTTTCACTTCTCCTCTAATGTTGTCGGCTGAGCGGGAGGGGAATGTGACTCTGGGATCCTCACAACTCAATTTGCAGACACCGTAAAAGCCTTTTCTCGACGCTTTTCTCTCCTCTTTGTTTCCTCCGCCGAAGGTTCACAGAGAGAGATGGAATTTCCATTCTGCCAGACTCATGGATAAGAGATTGTTCTAGGCAGCAGGGTGAGACATTAGGGTGCACACTTATGGAAATGTTTGTTTCTCAGCACAGACGGAAGCTCTCATGGTGAATATGAGTTTATAATTGCCTAATTCGACACAGATTAGCTTTTCAAAACAATCTAATGATGGTCAGTGCAAATACGCACACATACGAGTCGATTTCATTACTTCCCGATTCACATGCCTAATGGCCTCATACATGCACAAGCACTGCTCCTCATAATTAATATGCATCGAGAGACCAAACGGTGAGCAAAATGTCACAAAAAAGTTTAAACAATTTAAAATGTGTTACAATGATTCTTGCATCGTTATGAAGCTGGTTCTCATCTGAAGAACCAATCAAACACATTGGCATATCAGTAATGAACTTACAATGTATGCAAAAGTCGGCAACTACTAGCAAAAAAGTAACTTCAAAGAATTTCATGCATCTTACTGCGGATTAATATGCATCGATACTCCATACCGTGAGCAAAATATCACAATTTTCTTTTAAACAATTTGAAATCTGCGTTACGTTTCTTGCATCGTTATAAAGCACAAATGAACAGCTTCTTGTCTCAAGAACCAAGCAATCATTCACAAATCAGTCCTGAACCTACAATGTATGCAAAAGTCTGTAAACACTAGCAGATCTTCTAACAATGGCGAAGAGTAACTTTAAAGAGTTTGATGAATCTTAAATGTGGATAAATATGCGCTGGGACTCCAAACTGTGGGCAAAATGTCACAAAAAAAAAAAAAGGCTAAACAATTGCATCATTATGAAGCACAATTGAGCTGGTTCTCATTTAAAGAATGAATCAAACATTCGGAAGCTCTCATGGTGAATATGAGTTTATAATTGCCTAATTCGACACAGATTAGCTTTTCAAAACAATCTAATGATGGTCAGTGCAAATACGCACACATACGAGTCGATTTCATTACTTCCCGATTCACATGCCTAATGGCCTCATACATGCACAAGCACTGCTCCTCATAATTAATATGCATCGAGAGACCAAATGGTGAGCAAAATGTCACAAAAAAAGTTTAAACAATTTAAAATGTGTTACAATGATTCTTGCATCGTTATGAAGCTGGTTCTCATCTGAAGAGCCAATCAAACACATTGGCATATCAGTAATGAACTTACAATGTATGCAAAAGTCGGCAACTACTAGCAAAAAAGTAACTTCAAAGAATTTCATGCATCTTACTGCGGATTAATATGCATCGATACTCCATACCGTGAGCAAAATATCACAATTTTCTTTTAAACAATTTGAAATCTGCGTTACGTTTCTTGCATCGTTATAAAGCACAAATGAACAGCTTCTTGTCTCAAGAACCAAGCAATCATTCACAAATCAGTCCTGAACCTACAATGTATGCAAAAGTCTGTAAACACTAGCAGATCTTCTAACAATGGCGAAGAGTAACTTTAAAGAGTTTGATGAATCTTAAATGTGGATAAATATGCGCTGGGACTCCAAACTGTGGGCAAAATGTCACAAAAAAAAAAAAAGGCTAAACAATTGCATCATTATGAAGCACAATTGAGCTGGTTCTCATTTAAAGAATGAATCAAACATTCACAAATCAGACCTGAATGTACAACATACTCAATACTACTTCTGTAAACACTAGCAGATCTTCTTACAATGGCAAACAATTACTTTAAAGAGTTTGATGCATGGGAATGGGAATAAACAGGCAACCAATTTTATTTTTTAATTCATGTGTATAGTATCTATTAAACCATCGTATATGATTGTCATGCATTAGTGCAGCATAAACTGTCTGTAGTTCTGTTGTGCTACCGGTTAGTAAACGTTGCTGAGGTTTCCTCTCGACAACAGCGTTTTATCCCTGCAAATCCGAGTGCCTTGCAGAATATCTGTAAACCGTTTCCAGATCCAGCTTATCTGACAGCAACAATAACAGCAATAAACATAGATCCCCCTCCATCGTGAATGAATACGAGTTGAAATGAGTCTTTTTCACGGCCAATTGGAGCTGGTTGGGGAAAAGCTCTGAGCAAACTTCAGCACAAAGAGGCCACACACACAGAGGAGAGATGGCACTGTTTGACGTTATTACAGTCAGGTTTTGTGGTGTAAAGATGACATGCAAACGCCTGAGTCATGCAAAACGTGGTCCCTGAGAAACTGCAAAAACAACCAAAAAAACTGACAGCACACTACAGCCTAAGACTCAGAAGTGAAGCATGTCATCTTTACACCACAATGAACCCTTTTCACATTTCTGGGGTCGTCATAGTTGAGGAAACTTCGACAGTGGTGAACTAGTTTTCTGTAATTTAATGCCAGGCTAATATAACACAAAGTACAGTGTACATTCTAAATGTAAATAAAATTTAAAAAAATAAAAATATTAAAACAAAAAAAAAACTTTGCTAGGTTTACAATGTTAAAAACTGCTGAAACATGTCATAACAGTCATGGTTTCCAAACAGGTTTCCATCGAACATGTCATGACATGATCTGTTTTGCATAAACAAACAAAGAGATGAGCTCTTCTCAAAGTCAACCTACAAATGTCTTTCTTAAGCGGAAACATAATCTACGCATTTATACTAACAAGTGATACGAAAGCATGATTTCATGCTTTGTTGCATTACGAATTTAGTAACAAAACAACAAGAATTTACTGAAAAATTTATTACAATTAAAGTGAAAACATTTTCAAAATATTAACAAAAACTACAACAGTAGGCTATATCAATGATACTTAAATAGCGCTGGTTTATAGCTAGTTACCTGAAAAACAATATTTGAAGAAAACTCAATTTCAATCGATGTACGTTAAAAGATGGTTCAGTCAAAAACATTTAAAATCGTCATTTACTCACTCTACTAAACTATCACTTATAAACAGCAGGACTGCACACTTGAAATGCATTAGCCAAGCATTCTGTGTGCATTCGAATAGTTGTGTAGTCTCTGCACCTTAAACTGGGACAGGAAAAAGTTTTTAAACAAGCAAATGACAGGAAAGACAAGACAGAACACAAATATTCAAAATTTAACAGTCTTAATTGTAATAGTTTGATTTATGTGTCGTAATATAAAAATGAAGTACCAATTGCATATTTGGTATCACCAATGCTCTGCACACTCTGGGACAAAAGAGGACAGTCTGTTTGCACAGGGATCTTGTTAGCCTGCTCCCTATTGGTCAGATCTGTCCTAAAAGAGACTAGCGGGGACCTTTTGGCCTGTCCTTTCCACGAGCGCCCACGGAAATGCCATCTGGCTGGTGTGAATTATTACCACGGCAACGGCCATGTGACCTGA
>NW_015546068.1:406710-415887 GCF_001515605.1 Sinocyclocheilus anshuiensis | reverse complement strand
ATATATATATATATATATATATATATAAAACATTATTATTTCATTATTATTACTATAATTATTACATTATTACAACTATTTCTTTATTACTATTACTATCGGAAATGCCATCTGGCTGGTGTGAATTATTACCACGGCAACGGCCATGTGACCTGAGACCAGTGGAAACCAAGGTCACCAAAACCTGTAGCCCGTCTATTTCTGTGTCATCTCTTTTATGAGGTTAGAAGACCCCGGCGTCCGTTCTTACGAGGACGTGTCCTATCGCTTAGGAAACAGATTAAATGAGGAACATCATTCAGTGTCGTTCTCATCTTCAGTTCACAGTATAACAAGTCTCAAACAAGGTCATTAATATTTTTTCTAAGAAGTTAAAATCAAAAGTTGTATCTATTAATGTTATTTAATGGACCTGAGCAAACATGAACTAACAATGAAGAGTTGTATTTTTATTAACTGATGTTAACAAAGATTAATAAATACTGTTAAATACTGCTCATTGTTAATGTTAGTTAATGCATTAAATATAGTTAACAAATGGAACCTTATTGTAAAGTGTTACCACAATTGCTCATTTTACCACATGCATGATGTTCGTCTCTTTATTTAAACATTTTAGTGAGAGAATATCACCACAAACCACTAAAAAACCCTTATCGCTATGCCTTATATCAAGACAGGAGGATGTCAAATATTCCCTCTTATGAAGAATTCCCAATGAGACCGGAACACAAGGCTCGTTCATGAGGGAATATCACTGAAACACCTCTGAGGATTAATGGCAATACAGGAACTGCTGTATGAAATGATGTAAAGCGACAGCCATAAGCCACAGACCCCAGCGAAAACATCATCTGACACGGCCAGATGCTCCGCTACAGACCAACACAGACAAAGAGGGTCATAAATCAACTGTCAGTTGCAGATACCCCCCTCTCCTGAACTTATTCGTCTGCTGGTCAATACAAGCAGTCGCGCTCCGTTCAGGGGGGGGCTGGGGTTAGAGGAATAAAAATTATCTTCAGGGAAGAAGGATTTGAACTCGAAGCTTTAATAAACCTGAAGTTTTAGACACATAAGTGGTGCTGCAGATGTGCTGAATATTTTCCATTATTTCGCTTTCACCCGTCCCGATATATGGATCTCGCTGGAGTCCAAGTTCAAGAGTGGGTGAGGGGCCCTCGGGGGATGCTGTGGACACGACATCCCACAGGGGCCACACGGGAGAATAACAAAGACCATCACAGCATGCAATAAACAGCATCTGACTAGATTCATAAATGAGTTAACAGCGATGTCTCGTGAATATTTTAAAAGTTAACATGTCCCAAATATGCATGCGCACCAGATAACAACATACATAACTCGAACGACTACATACCTGAATTTCATATTTATAGCTTTGTTTCTGTTCATACTTTATTGTAACATGAGGGAAACTAACTTCCGGGTGGATGTAAACATCTATGCATATCTATGCACATGTCATGCCTAACTAGTGGTCTTGCAACTCATTAATCAATGCATTTTTAAGAGTTTTAAACACAATCAGTGCAAAACGGATCCATATGGAATGGAGAAATGGCTAATGCACCTATATAAATAATATAAAAAATAAAAATAAAATTGAAATCTCAAATATATCAAAAGTTAACATGTCCCAAATATGCATGCACACCCGATAACAGCAAACTTAACAACTCTCAAGACTACAGACTTAATGTGAGCTGACAGTGCTTCTTCCGAATTTCATATTTATAGCTTTTCTTGTGTTGTAGCAGGAGGAAGAATAAACAGCTTCATAAATAACATCTATGTGGATTTTATGACTTGCAACCCATTAATCAATGCATATTTAGTTTTAAAACAATCATTGCAATCTGCAAAATTCAAAAGAACTATATGGAATGGGGGAAAAAATTACTAATGCAACTGTTAAATGACACATATTTACAAATAAAACTGAAGTATGCATGCGTACCAGATAGCAACAAACTTAACAACTACTAAGCTAAGAATATTTGCTCTGAATTTCATATTTATAGCTTTGCTTCTGTTGTGAAATGAGGCAAAATAACTTACAGGCGGATGTTTTGTGAGCAAAGAGCTTCACCTATGCTCATAATCAACGCATTTTTAAGCTTTTTAAACACAATGAATGCAATCTGCAAAATGCATCCATATGGAATGAGCCAAATGACTAATGCAACTGTTATATGGCACATATTTACACATAAAACTGAACAAAATGTGCACTTAGGATTCCACAGACATTTTTGCTTACTCTCACAAGCATTAGGTCTCAATAAATAGCTTCCACAAACTAAAATCACATACTGGATGTGGAATTGGCCACAAAAGGTTCAATAACACAATATTCTTTAGCTTCCACCCACATGCGAGCCTGTTTTGAGATGAAAGATGCTGTGGAAGCATTCGGCGGCTGCATTCACGTCGCATTAAATACGACTTGAACTGTCACAGGCTGCAGGTGAGCACATCAATAACCTGAACCAGGTGTGACCTAGACTAACTCCGAAAACAAAGAAAAACTCTGATGTGCAAATGTGTGTGATTCATATATCGAGCCCAGCAGATTCATGGGAAATAACACAGCACTGTGCGCTCTCCGCTGGTGCGGATTTTGACTGTTTAACTCAAAGCTGATTAAACAATGCTAATGAAAAGAGCTGTCATTTAACAACTTGCTCAGTATTTAAAACAAAAAGATCAACTAATTCACAAAACCTCTTTGTCCTCCTGTCCTCTTAAGGCCACTGTAGGTAATGTGAGGGATACCAAACAAACGTTCAATATTCAGATTAGCAATCGATCGATGTGTTTGTCAATGACTAATTCTTACACTTTAACATCCGGTTACTCTTATGATTTATCAGTCTAGCAGAAATATTCAGAGCACAGTCCAGACAATAACCATCTGATATTTGTCCAGATGAGCCCTCCATGAAAACATGTTTGCTCTCCCTGTCCACGAACAGGTTCAGGGTTTGGATAACCTCAGTATGGACGTGTCGTCTGTCTGTATTCAGAATAAACCAAAAACATGAGAGACCCTCCAACAACAGCCTACACGAGCAGCCCTTCTTTGGAAAGGCTTGAATAACAATTGGCCACACACACAAACACACACACACGCACGCAGACAGATCTGATTCCTCTCCGGCTTGGCTTGGCATGCTCTTGTCATTTCTTATGTTACAGAACATCAATCATAGGGCTGAGCCTGTGCCCTAGCGCTGGCCGAGGCTGATTTACAAACATTAGCAGGGAATGCAATTACACAGTCCGAGAAGCGCGAACAGTCAGCAAGCGTTCTGGGTTTGACGCGGCGCAAGTGGTGTGGATGGAGCGTACACACTGTGGTTGGAACGAAACCGGAGTGTGTGTTTAAATACGTCAGGCTGATACATAGTAGCTATTGTGTGCAGCAATATTGCACATGGAAATACTAACAATAGCAAGGGGTCAATGATTTTATTTTTTCATTTAAATATTCGAAAATATTTTCTGTATTCTATATCAATATTTAAAAACTATATATATATATATATATATATACATATATACATATGTATATATAAACAGCTATAGAATAATAGAATACAGAAAACATGTAAAAATGTAACATTTTTACACCACATGTTTAGAGCTATAAAATGCATTTAAAAAAAGTAGAATATGGTTTTTCAGAAAAAGTTTTTCAAAAACGTAATAGATGCAAAGATTGCATTTTTAAAAACATGACCCATATGTCTGAAACTAGATTTTTTTTTCAAAGATTTCTTTCTTTTAACCATCTTGGACATTCACATTTGACATTGAACCGGAATCAATTTACATGCTAAAGCATTATAATAGCCACACCAACTTCATAAGCAAGGCTACATTTTGATCTTAAACAGAGTCGATCCTATGTTTACTTCTCAAGTCGATTTCAAGCCATCGTATTTTAAAATAAAACTTGTTTTTCTACTCTTAATGAATTACAATATGCACAGCTTACAAAGACTGCATGCAAGGCATTGCGTTAACATATGAGCTTATGCATGCATTAACGTGACATTTTATAACACGAATACTTATTATTAAGTTAAGTACTATCAAGTTGTCACAATAGATAAAGACGTCAATAATAAATACATAAACTTTCCTAAACAGAAACTCTGACGGTGCGACGTTCATTACGCTCCGCGTCATAATTACTGAAGCGCACTAATAAAAGCAAAACGCGAGAGATGGATAAACAAAATCAACATTAAAGTTCTAAACCACGCGAGCTGTTGATTTGATCAAGTCTGAGGTGAATCACACACCGGCACTTTACAGAACGAGCCGCGCGCGCCTCACCGTTCCGTATTTCTATTAGAATAAAACACATCAGGCTGATAAAAAGTTAAAGTCCACAACTCGGAAAGGCATTAAAAGTTTCCGTTTCCAACAAAGCTCGTGAAAGAAGCGTTAACATAGCCTTAAACGCCTTGTTAAAGCGCGTTAGTGCGCGCGAGGCTGCAGCCGCTGCTCTTACGCGCTCCTGATCAATGATTGAACCGAAACAAAAGGCAGAAGAGGATCAATTACTAATAACTATCAATGCAACACCACCATCCCGACCCTCTAAAGTCCCCAAAAGAGAAAATGGTGCATTATCGCGTATAGGCGTCGTGTAAAAAAGGTGAGAAATAAGACCAACCTGAAGCCGCCGGAGATCAAATTTCTTCCAATATTGAAACATCGATCCCACATCGGCGGCCATCTTGAGCACAATATTCAAGAGCGGCTACAATAAATATATGGGCTGGATTCCCCCCGTTAAACAGCGTTGACGATTACACTCCACATGGAAAAAAAAAATGTTAGGAAAATAACAGTTGTGGAGAACTAGACGGGACGCGCAGCGCGCCAGAGCCGGTGGATGCGATATGAACAGAATATAGATGCATATAGATGCATTAGTGCTGCTCCAGGGATTGCACTTGATTTTGGGTTTGGTAAAGTTATCAATACTGACGTAACGGGTTGATCAATAACGTCTGGGAAGTGGAAGGAGAACAACGAGCGACCAATGCGTATCGCCAGATGGTTGATGCGTAAAGCGGCGAAATCGTTACATATCATTAATGAGCCCCACATAATGAGATTTGCAACTTTAGGTCAATAATGCGTAATGCATGCCATAAATGCACTGAAAGAGTCTCGCGAATAGAATAAACACTGAATGGTTGAAAGCTTTTGTGTTTGAAGTGAAAAGAGTGAATGTGGATTTTGATAGTGTCCTTGAGTAATGAAGTGCACGAAGATAAAATAATGCTTACGCCTATTAAAACTGTTATTGGGCTTTTTTATAATACTTAGATGTGAACGGTAACATCATAAACAAAACAAAAGTTAAACGTGCTAATATTAGTGAAGAAATGCACGAAAAGTGCAAGTTTAGTCTATGCGCTTAGTTACGTGAGATAAAGAGATGTGTGGAATTTCAATAAACACCAGGAATATTTCAGTTAACGTTATTTATCTAGAACACTCGAGAGGTTGTTAACGCGAGAAAATGCAAAAAGGTGTGTTTTTATATTGCACAAGCTCTTTTGCTCTATGTCTGAAGACGGATGAATAATAAACGCATTGCATTCTAAGAAAAGAAAAATGCATAAATGTTATAATGGGATTGTGCGATCAATGCATGATTTGAACTTCTGAATGGACAGTTGTGTTCAAACGTTAACACGTGCTCCCTCTTGTGGAACAGGACGTTTCTACTGGACTGAGCTGAGTAGCCTTTACAATGAGATGAGTTGCTTTAAATATAGCACATATTGTCCAAATTACATCTTTATCATTATAATAACAACACAGAGCCGAGATTAGCCTTAAAATAACACATCACACCACACTGTGACCACATTGTGCATAATGACTAGCTGCAATTCTTTTAGAAAAGCACAGAAAATGGAAATTTTAACAGAGGCAACCTTTTGGTAAACTTTATTCAGGTGATTACAAAAAGTCTATGGATTTAGTTTCATCTTTAGGAAAAGCAGTTCGACTTGTGTATCCAAAATGCACCGGATTACAGATATCAGTATAATAATGTCTGGAAATGAAAGCGTTTAGGAGGTTAACTGCTCCGCTGGCTTGTGGACTGCGAGCAATTACTAAGTGAGCACATCTGTCATTCTCCCCTTCGCTATTAAAACCAAACGCAAGTCTATTTTTAAGTAGAAATGCATTTGCACTTTGTAAGCCACCTACGGGGAATATAAAAGGTGCTTATTAAAAGTTTCTGTTTTATTGCTTTTTATTTATTGCTTCGGGGGGGAAAAACAGCATCGGTCTTATAAGAAAAGAATAATATACCTTGTTTTGATATGGCTCACTGTTAAATTTGAAATTTAAATCAGTTCTGATATGCAAGCCTGATGCAGCAACACTTATTACTTTTGTTCAAATCTAAATATGTGGATATTTTGAGGGTCCAGAACCCAGTGGGAGATTTTTCGAACCTCTGTGGGCAAAACCTCTGAGATTGTTTCTAAGGGTTTTGTAAAAAAAAAAATAATAAAAATCATATAATATCTGAGACTTAAAAACAGCAATACTAATCATGTGGAATGAAAACTAAACACAAAAAGAGATGATGCAGCCATTAGAACTCATCAGATGAGTGCGTTTGTGTGTTTGGATTGACGGCGTGTACACAGTGGCCTAGATACACATGAATGTTTGACTAAACTTGGCAATATCATTCCCGGAATATTGACGAGGGCTGCTGAACTCTGATATATTGATCGACTCCGGAGTGCAAAAGGCCTTGAAACGGAAGCTTGTTGAGACTGCCATCAGGTGGCTGGAAAGGTTTAGCATGAGAGTTTGCATCCCATGACCGAAACAGGTGAGCATTATTGTGCCAAGTACTCTGTCAGAAACCTAGAAAACCTTTACATAAGTGATTCTTCTAGTTTGGTTTCACTAAAGCAATGCTGTTTGAGTTGTAACTGACCACATGATCATCTTTGGAAGGGTAAGCTGTCTTTCCTGATGTCAACTTGGCTTATCCATCATGACAAATTGCCACTAAAGGTGTAGTAATATAACCTAATTTTAGTGCATACTGCAGGGTTTGAGTATGAGAGGTCAAGCAGAGGTCGTCCTGATAACATCGAATGTTAGTTAAAGTGATTCTCTGCACCAGGGTTATTTTAGTTAAAACTAAAACCATAAAAACGTTGTTACTTGAAATGAAGTTACTTGCTAGTTGTCAAGGCAACAGTTCTCATTTTCATTTAGTTTAACTTGCTGGACTAAAATAACTAAAACTGAAATAATAAATAATGAAAAAAAAACTATATAGACATTAAAAAAACACTGATACATGACAAACACTCCAGGGTATTTAAATTTGATTAATTAAGCCCATGCATAAAAAATTGTTACTTGAAATAAAATAAAATGAATAAATTAATAAAGATATCAAGGCAAAAATTCCCATTTTCATTTAGTTTAAATTGCACTAAAATAACTAAAACTGAAATAAAAAACAAAAACTATATAGACATATTTTTAAATAAATAAATATATACATGCATAAATAAATAAACCCAAATAAAAATAATAAAGCACCAGGGTTATTGTAGTTAACGAAAACTAAAACCCTAAAAACTTTAAATACAATAAATGTTAACTGAAATAAAATAAAATATAAAAATATATTAAATATATGTATTTCTCATTTATTTATTTTTTCATTTATTAATTATTTATAACATTAATTTATTTTTCATTTAGTTGAACAATATACTAAAATAACTCAAACTAAACTGAAATAAAACTATATCGACATAAAAATATATTAAAAAAAAAGAAAAATATAAAAACAAATTGAAAATATAAAAACTATAATAATATATCAATTATAAAATAACACTGAGGGTTCCTCTGCTAGGATACCTGTGTGTACTCGAGGAGAACCGACTTCACACATCCACCAAAAATCACATAAAAACATTGAGACTTCAAAAATGATGAATAAAAGTGAAGCTAGTGACACTTACATGTCTAAATATCCAAAACTTGAGCTTCTAGACCATTTGTTTAAAATACTAAATAGTATGAAATTAACCTACAAAGACGTATTAATAGACATAAATGCCACTGTCAATCATACATTCTAAGCTATAGGAAAGTTCTAGCTATATTCCAACAACTGTCATTTGCCCTGAGTTGAAGCCCACTGGCTCCTGTACTAAACCCCTTTAATCAGGATTCTTATAATAACTTATGAAGTCGACAATTGGCTACCTGGTTAAGCGCATGAGGATGTATTTATAGACAATCAGAGGTGGGGAATGGGGTGATATATATAAAATCAGCATTTCCACACTTGTCTGAAATCACTCGTGCTTCGTCTCCTGAATTCAAGGGTTACGGTCATGGTGAGTTTGCTTTGATATACATTTATGCATTCATAGAATATCAGCAGACATTTAACTCTGTATTCTCTTGATGCATCCAAACAAAGATCTAAAAAATGAGCTAGCCTGGGTTGATTTCTGTCTGTCTGTGTTTGAAACTAAAGTTTAAGTCTGATTCATCAGGGCCACTTACATCTGTCTGACTCATCCAGCGCCTCTGATGTTTTAGTTCACTTTCAACAAATAAATACATGAAAAGTCAAATGTTTCTGTTCTCAAAGATAGATACAAACGTTTTCATTCCTCAAAAATAGAAAAAGGTGACATGTGACTCATTATAGTTTTAGTAATGTTTCAACTGTTTCTCCTAGATAGTAAAGAGAGCAAATGGAGACTTTTTACTCAAAATGTTTTTATTTTTAAATAAGAAAATGACCCAAGTAACCAACAGGTTTCAGAAAAATATATATTTCAGCTGTTATCAGGTTGTGCTTAAAAATAAATGTTATTAGCACAATCTAGTTGCAACTGTTTCACCTAGACAGTATCGAGAGGAAATGGAGACTTTTAACTCAAAATGTGTGTTTTTTATTGTTGTTGTTGTTGTTTTTTATATGAAAAAAGACCCGAGTAACCTCAAGTCTCAGAAAAAAATATATTTAAACTGTTTTCAGGTTGTGCTAATTATATATATATGCATATATGCATACACACACACACATACATGTGTGTGTGTGTGTGTGTGTGT
>NW_015546068.1:398390-406566 GCF_001515605.1 Sinocyclocheilus anshuiensis | reverse complement strand
TGTGTGTGTGTGTGTGTGTGTGTGTGTGTGTGTGTGTGTGTGTGTGTAAAAAAGTTAGCCTAGAAACAATTTTCACTTAGAAATTGCTAATAAGTTTCACAGTTAAAAGATTTTTGATCAAAATCCAATTCAAATGAGCTGAGCTACTATCCACATTATTAATTTTATAGTTCTATTACTGCATGCCGACCATTTTTTTATTTCTCTTCAGGAATTTTTTGAGACATAGTAGAAGTTGATTCATAAATAAGAACTCTCTTGAGTTATGAACATTTGAGCAATAACATTTTCCTCTGGGTTTATTTATGCTGTTTATCAAAAAAATCCCTTGACAATACTCAGCGTATTTCGTGCTTCAGCTCTGGCCTCGTCGACAGCACAACTGTTGAGATGTAATCCAGACAGAAGGCCGATGAGCAGCTGTTGGGCTGCGATGTCATCGAGCAGAAATGCATCTCGCAATGTTTTCCAAATTCTGTGGCAGGAATGTAAATAGTAGCGATTTTAATCCCTGTCTTGGTGGGATTACCTATCAACAGGCTCAGAGACGAGGCTGTCAGCAGCCAGCGCCAGTGTGTAATCCCACATCTGATCCACCGGCTGAGTTCTCGCTCTCCGAGCTAATTATACATCCTGCAGGGCACCAAACATTTCCACTCTCATACACTCATCACGTTACTGCTCATTCATTGCTCGGGAGGAGTTTTAACTCTGATGATTCACCTAAAACTCCTTAAGAGAAATGCAAAGACACAGATGAGACAACCATTGACAGAAAGAGCTCAAATGAACGAGAACAGCAGCTCAGGAAGAATTTGATGAGAAATATTTGAGTTAGTAGCACACTCTGAGACAATGTTAGGAGGAGACGTGTGAGATTTATGGGGCTTTTTAGCAAGAGACTTCAGTAAAAGTCTCCATTTAAACAGACTGCCGTCTAGGAGAAACAACTGTGATATTAGGTCAAGGTCAAGGTCAAACTTGTGATATTAAAGTCAACTTGAACTGGCATTTGCAACCCAATTTTCTGGCGTAAACAAGTTTGGAGTCTGTAAAAGCTGTTGAAAGGAGTCTCTTCGTGCTCACCAAGGATGCATTTGTTTGTTATACAGCAAAAACACTAATATTGTGACATATTATTTTAATTTAAAATAACTGTTTTCTATATGAATATATTTTAAAATGTAATTTATTTCTGTGATCAAAGCTGAATTTTCAGCATCCTTACTCCAGTCTTCAGTGTCACATGATCCTTCAGAAATCATTCTAATATGCTGAAACATTTATGATTATTATCAATGTTGAAAACAGTCAATGGAAACCACAATTTTATTTTTAGGATTCTTTGATGAATAGAAAGTTGAAAAGAACAGCATTCATATGAAATAGCAATCATCTGTAACATTATAAATGTCTTTACTGTCACTTTTGATCAATTTAATGCGTCCTAGCTGAATAAAAGATTAATTTCTTAAAAAAAAAAACGGGGAAAAAACACACTGATCCCAAACTTTTGAACAGTAGTGTATTTTCTAGTACAACAGGTAAAATAAGAGGTAAAATTCATATTGTCAGCCAAAAAGGAAAGACATTTCAGAGGGTTTTTGAAACATGTTATTTCTCTTTTTGAAGAAAGATTGCAAAAAACTAAAACTAAAAAAAAAAATTCCAGAATAAAGTGCACCAATGAGACCGCATACCAAAGTGTATTTCTATTTAGCTATTCTGTGAAACTTGTTTTTGCAGGCACCCAAAAAGGCAAAGAAGCGGGCAGAAGGAGCCAATTCAAATGTCTTCTCCATGTTTGAACAAACTCAGATCCAAGAGTTCAAAGAGGTACAAAGCAAGCGCTCGTTTGACTCTAATTGCTCTGACAATTGTCTTTATCGTGACTCTTTCACTGTGATATCGAGCATCTACAGCGAGATTCCCGTATGTGACTTCAATATGTCAGTGTTCATCATCGCAAGGGAATCATTCAGAATGTGTCAGTAACGATTAGCACAGTGGAGTGATTTACACCCTGAACACACACTCGCTCACACACACTCCAACTGCTGTCAGGGCCCTGAGATTTGCATGGAAAATGCAGCAGGACAGACGTTCTCTCTGGTCTCAAAACGGCTGTGAAAAGATCACGACAAACAGGATAAGCATGACACTGATCCGAGATGGCAGTGATGAGAACGTGCAGACAAATGTCTCTCTCTCTTTCAGTCTGTCTCTCTCACACATATCACAAACAAACACAAAGACACTCAGGAAAGCAGAATTACAGGAACTATAAATATACAAATGAGAGAGTTTAGCAAAACAAGATATACTAAAAAAGCAGCACGACAGGGAGGTTCTAATTCACCTAAAAATGAATTTGTGATTATTTTCTCACCCTCATGTCATTACTTATTTTATTTTTTATGTTATTTTTCTGTGGAACACAAATTGTTAAACTTTCACGCTCCAAAAAACATTAATTATCCTTAAAATATCATAACAGTAGACCATATGACTTGAGAATTATATTCCAAGCCTTCTGAAGTCAAACGATAGCTTTGTGTGAGGAACAAACCATTATTTACAGATAATCTGTCTCTGCTACCAAAACTCAAAACACATTCAGTTTCAAAGATGTCAAAGCAGGGTTATTATTGGTAACTAAAACCGTTAAAAAAAATGATTGGTTTAAAATAAAACAATAAAATATTCATATTTATATTTTATTCATTTTTATTTCACATCACAGCACATCAAGCACAAAACACAACAAAATTACTAAAAGTTTAGCTAAAATTAAAATAACAACAAAATATATAAATAAAAAATCCACAATATGGTCATAAAAACAAGCATCGTACGATACTAAAATAGCATCAATTGGTGCAAAAATATTGGTGTGCCAATTTGAAAAACTCTCCTTTTGCATTCTACAGAAAACACACACAGCACAAACAACATGATGGTGAGTAAATATTGATAAATAATTGATTTTTACTTACAGTAAAAGCAGTGAAAACAAGCGAATTAGAGAGTGCATACTAAAGTGCATACAAAATGGTTTTAATTCTATGCAATACATGATGAACATGATGTTTTCAAACATCCATCAACCACAAAAGTTAAATTATAAGTTGGTCAAAGTGCATATTTCACCTAAAGGCAAATAGATGCAGAAGGCACGCATGCCGCTTTCCAAAAAGATCACTAAAATTATATACATCAACATCATAAAAGGCTATAGCAACACAATATATGTCAACTACCGATTCGACAATGAGGAAGTACGGTGGACTAATTTTTAATCATTTTTTGCAATTCCATTCTGTGCAACTAGAGGTGCTTCATCTTTGACAAACACCGTCAGACTACATTCTGCATCCCTCTCACACACACTCTATATTCTTTCTCTTTCATCTGCCTCAGGCGTTCACAATCATGGACCAGAACAGAGACGGCTTTATCGACAAGAATGACCTGAGGGATACGTTCGCCGCTTTAGGTGGACTGTAATAATCTCTGCTATACGTCACTGTCGTTCTGTATTGGTGGATGAAGCGTCTCTCTGACAGCAGTTCTGACCTCTGCCTCCGCAGGCCGCCTGAACGTCAAACAAGAGGAGCTCGACGAGATGCTAAAGGAGGCTCCAGGACCCATTAACTTCACTGTCTTCCTCACCATGTTTGGGGAGAAGCTTAAAGGTAAATGGTGGGGTGAAGTAGCACTAAGAATCCAAAAACCCTGTAGGAATTTAAATGTATCCAGCAGGATTATAAAAGCAAGTATCTTTACGTTGCCTTGACAAACCACTAACTTAAGAGCAACATTTCTGATTGTAACTTCCTGAGCATTCAAGCTAAATTCAAAAAAAGTTTTTTTGTTTGTTTTTTAACTATTCTAATATTTTTTCAACTCTTTCATACACTACCAATTAAAAGTCTGGGTCAGTAAAATGTTTGTTTGAAAAATGAACACTTTTATTCAGCAATGGTGCATTGAATTGATCAAAAGCGAGAGTAAAGACATTTATAATGTTACAAATCATTTCTATTTCAAATAAATGCTGTTCTTTTGAGCTTTCTATTCATCAAAGGATCCTAAAAAATAAAATGCATCACAGTTTCCACAAAAATATGAAACAGCACAACTGTTTTCAATGTTGATAATAATCAGAAATGTTTTTTGAGCAGCAAATCAGCATATTAGAATGATTTCTGAAGAATCACGTGACACTGAAGACTGGAGTAATGATGCTGAAAATTCAGCTTTGCATCACAGGAATAAACAACATTTTACAATATATTCACATAGAAAACAGTTATTTAACATTTTAATACCATTTCAAAATAGTAAAATTTTTACTGTATTTTTTAAAACATAAATGCAGTCTTGGTGAGCGAAAGAGGTTCTTTCAAAAACATAAAAACAGATTTTTATTCTTAAAATCTTATTGTATTTCATTTAAACAAAACTCTAGGTGTTTTGGAATAAAGTCCTATGAGTGGACAAGAAATCACACAGGGATTTCCTTTCCATTTGAAGTCCAACAGAAGCATTTGATCCTATTGGGAATCATAATAGGCCTATAGGGAATTATATGTTCTGGAAGCTCTTGTATGATGATTCCCATAAGATCGGCCCCAAACTGTGATAGAAATTCCACTAGGAATCCTGTACGAAGAATGTCTTATTGCATTCTTGGAGGATTTTAAACACAGTCAGCTCTCTAGTCAGTTTTCTATTGTGACCTTTCAAAAAAAAAAACAGGTGCCGATGCAGAGGAGACCATTCTGAATGCCTTTAAAGTGTTCGACCCAGAGGGAAAGGGGACCTTGAGGAAGGATTTGTGAGTACCATTAAAACAACACAGTCTGCCCTGCTTCTCTGTAAATCGGAAAGCATATTTACACTGTTTAAATCGTTCCCTGTCCCCTATACAGTGCACTACGTGCCATTCACTGTACAGAAAATACTAATTCTGTGCACAAGTGACCGATTTCAGCCGCGGCTTCAGCGTCTATTTTATAGTGTAGGGGGCGGGCGCTTCTGATTCTAGAGAGCATTTGATTGGACAGAAAGTTTGATGAGAAGCTGAAGTACGATGTGACGTCAAAAGAATCGTTGAGCCGTTTGGGCAGAAGTGACGAACTGCAAGCTTTGAATGCTTATATCTTCTAAATGCGAATTTTGTCACTGTTTTGGAGCACACTGCCTTATAGATAACCTTAAGACTAACATATTGATACTAACACCCAAAAAACTGTAATTTTGATTTCATGGGGACTTTAAATTCATGCCTAAACATTTAATTGTTTGCCAGAAGTAATACGATTATTTCAAAAACTCAAACTGAAGTTTGTCTCTCGTCGCAGTTTGGCACGGATGTTGACAACGCAAGCAGACCGATTTTCTTCAGAAGAGGTTTGACATCTTGAGATTATTTCTTTTATGTCTAACGCTTCAGCTCTCCGTGTCCTTGACAGCACTGTGCTGTATGTCACAATGACTTTTATATTCTATGCAAATAGAAAAGCGAGAGGTGATGACATTATATTGTGTTTATCTATAGATTATGAACATGACTAGCGAATGTTATACTGCGTAAACCACACACTATACTATACATACTATAATGCTATTTTTCATCCATCTTTCCTCAGACGGAGCAGATGTTTAGTGCTTTTCCTCCAGACGCTGCAGGTAATGTGGACTATAAGAATCTGGTCTACATCATCACACACGGGGAGGAGAAGGACCAAGAGTGAAATATCTCACATTCAACAACTGTCATTTTAACATCATGACTAGTTCTGCATGTATGGTACAACAAATATTGCCCTGTGCTATATAGTCTTTCATCTCCAGCACTGAACAATTAAACCAAATGAGAATGAAATGCATTTAATATTAGAGATGGTTTTGTGATTTTTAGAGGGTATACTGATAAACAGTGCCTAATAAAACATGTGCAGTAAAATTATTCATAAGACTATACATTTGCATACATATGAATTTACAGCAGCCACAAACAGTATTTGCACAATTAAGTATGAATGTCATTGTATTAGCTAAAAAAAGATATCAACGCAAGTGTGATTTATTATAAAGAGAAACAATACAAGCACACCTGTAAAACAAAAATATTTCACAAAACTACATTTGTAAGATTTGACATTATAAACATAATAATTAGGTCTATCGTGTTGAAAATAAGACAAGATGTATGGTGAGCAAAAACGAAGAAAAGTTAATTCTGATAAAAGTTGCTGCAGATTTTTGAGCAGAATACAGACACTTCATCTAATGAATGACATTCATGCATGTGTAGGAATGATTTAAGTGAATAAATGAAACTGATACAAAAAAAAATTCATGTAAATTCATTATAGTAGAGTAGCAGTTTAGTAGCCTAATAGAGTCTGATGTTGATTCAGTAACCATTTTGAAAGGTCCAGAATTTCTACATTTCTGAAAATGATTCAAACGGGTCGCTTGTCTTTTTGAGTCTTTAATTCGGGAAATGGATAACACTGACAGCTCTGTAGGCCTATGGTTTTGGTTCACTAAAAAACAGCTCATAAGAGTCAATTAGTTCGGGAAGCAGGCTACATTGGCCACGCTTTATTTTTTTCATTCATTCATTCATTCATTCATTCATTTATGATTCAATACAAGAAACAGCTTATAAGAGTATTTTATTCAAGAATCAAATGACACTTTGTTTTTGATTCACTAAAAAGAACTGATACATAAGAGTCATTTATTCGGGAATCGGATTACACTGGTGGTGCTGTATGTTATAACCGGCTCATACGAGTCATTTATTTGTGAATCAGACTACACTCACATTGTGTGTTGTGATTCCTTTAAACACACGAGGACAAGTCAATTGAAAGACTTTTATTGCCATTACTTAGTACGCAGTGGGGCTGTGTATCGCCAGCAAAGTCACGATACGGTACGTATCACGATAGAGGCCACGATACGATATATGACTGAACTAAATTTTTAACTCAATTTAAATTTAATCAGTTCAATTTAACTTAATTTTATCAATAAAATAGCTTCACCACTGAAGATCTGAAACGCGGCAAAAACTGAGGTAATTTATACATACACAGTCTCTCTCTCTCTCTCTCTCGTAAATGAACAGTTGATGGATTACACTTTTCTGATAATAGAATATCGAAGTGGAGATCGCTAAACTGCAAGCTTACCGGTGTTTTCAGAAAGCCAGCGCTTTTATCCACAGCGGAGAGAGAGCGCGCGCGCACATGGTTGCCAGGTTGACAAAAATAAGTGACATATGTAGCAGATCTTTCCGTATTTCGCAAGTGTGGAGTTCTGTGTCGAGGATTACGTATTTTTATATCAGGCAACCCCGGTTGTTTTCCTCTGCTGCCAGATTAAACCTTGTTGGAGCCTATATATTATACTCTCATTACCGCGGGAAGTAGGGGTGCTGAGGGTGCTGCAGCACCCCCTGGAGTGTAGCCCACGAAAAAATGGGGGTGCTGGGGGTGCGGTGTTAAAAATAAATGAATGAATAATATGTAATACAAAATAAATAATATTCATTTTATTAATTAGTATATTCATTAAAATTAATTAAAAAAAAAGTAGCCTAAGCCTACAATGACAAGAAGCAACGGTTAAATATTAGTTAAATTGAATCAAATTGACTGTGAAAGTCGTTTCAACTGATTAAACGTATTAAACTGACTTAAAAAATAATTTGTTGCCATGATTTTTGGATCATATTATAACCTGTAACATGTCTCTGCCGTATCCAAATTAAGAATTAACAACAATTTCTACAGACAGCAGAGAAAGAGCGAGAGCGTCTACCTCAGCAGCAACAAATCTCGCATTCTCACATCTGTAGCGCTTATTCTGATCTTTAACGTTAGGTCTTTCCTATTCTTGAAACAAAATTCATTCTTAAGGTTGATTCAGTATCACTCTTAATGAAAAACACACACACACACACAACATCAACCATGCTACAATGACAAAGTCGCTTATATTAAACATAACACTTTTATGAACAGATAAGAACAAATAAGATCAGTGGCATAGCGTCTGGTTATGCAGGGTATGCAGGTGCATATGGGCCCGGGCAGTTTGGGGGCAACGAGGGAACGAATAGAGCCCTGCACGGCCCTTGTCCAACAGCTTTATG
>NW_015546068.1:377797-398253 GCF_001515605.1 Sinocyclocheilus anshuiensis | reverse complement strand
AATAAACAGACATAAAACACTTCATGCATTTCACAGTATTAATTTAAACATTTAACCTAGATAAATGAGCGCTGTTAGGCGCAAATCCAATCGTTTGCGGGAGAGTGGAAGCTAAAGCGCGCTGCAGGACATGGAGGCGCCAGCGATCACTTGCTTTTTTTTTTTTAAGAACAGCGGAAACTTTAAAATACGCTGTCATTTTTGCTCATAAAGGTAAGAGTATACATCATTCGGAACGGTTCATTATGTAATCCGTAAAGATGCATTTCTCTCTAAAGGCACGTCCAATGAGGATGGATAGTCAACATTGACTCAGAAAACATTGACTTCAAATATCCCCTCACTATTTTTGACTGTTTTTGTTTGTTTTTTATTTTATTATAATTTTTTTGTTTGTTTGTGGGGGAATTGTGTTATGGGATAATGTGAATACTGAATTAACATATTTCTAAAAAAAAATGTATAAAGTTTTTATATATCTCAGCCCAGCTATTTTAAACTCTGTTTCATCACATTCCAGGGTTACTACCGGTATTATGCGAAAAAACCCTTATACAACACTGATAGGAATACTGAGATAAAAGACAAAAAAAAATAAAAAATACAACCATCAACGTATTTCAACATTTTTACTTTATTGTAACAAAAGTTTTTGAACAGTAAGATTTTTGTTTTTTTAAAGAATTCTCTTCTGCTCACCAAGCCTGCATTTATTTGATCCAAAATACAGCAAAAACAGTAATATTGTGAAATATTTTTAGTATTTAAAATAACTGCTTTCTATTTGAATATATTTTACAATGTAATTTATTCCTGTTATTTAAATGCTGATTTTTTTAGCATCCTTGCTGCAGTCTTCAGTGTCACATGATCCTTCAGAAATCATTCTAATATGCAGATTAGATGCTAAAAAAACATTTATTATTATAATAATAATAATATTTAAAACAGTTGAGTACATTTTTTTCAGGATTCTTTGATGAATAGAAAGATACAAAGATCAGCATTTATCTGAAATAATAAAGACATTTATAATGTTACAAAAGATTTCTATTTCAGATAAATACTGTTCTTCTGAACTTTCTATTCATCAGAGAAACCTGAGAAAATTCTACTCAGCTGTTGTCAGCATAATAAAAATAAATGTGTTTTGAGCAGCAAATCAGAATATTAGAATGATTTCTGAAGGACACTGAAGACTAGTGTAATGATGCTAAAAAAATCAGCTTTGAAATCACAGGAATCAATTACATTTTAAAATATATTCAAATAGAAAGCAGTTATTTTAAATAGTAAAAATATTTCACAATATTACTGCTTTTGTATTTTGGATCAAATAAATGCAGGCTTGGTGAGCAGAAGAGAATTCTTTAAAAAACTTAATGTTCAAAAACTTTTGATTGGTAGTGTATATCATAAAATTTTTATATTAGTGCTACTATTACAACATCAATACTGTAACTTATTTGTAACCTTTGAACTTTTAATTTAGTGCAATATTCACTGTAACTTTGTCACTGCAACATTTTAGTGCAGCCTTCACTAACAACTGCAACTGGATTTATATGTATACCTAAATGCACTGTTATCTCACCGGTCACTATTGTTGCCATCAACATGTTTCCTCATTCTATGACCACACTCAACAAAACTGAATTATTGTGAATTCATATATTAATGCTAGACACCTTAAAAATAACATGTACCAAATATCTTTGTCATATATTTGTTAAGATACTTTAACAAAAGGCTATAAAAAAGGCTATACTTTATAGCCTTTTGTTTTGGAGCTTTGATGCAGCCATCATCTTCTCATGGAGCAAACATTAAATAAACTGCCCTGGTCATGTGACAATTTGCACTAACCATGTGACACTGCACATATTTAATTGAGAGCCTTTATTTTTTCCATATTTCCAGGAAATGCATTAAAACACCAGTCAATAACATTTTTAGAGCTTTATCAATGAAAACCTTCTTTACGGCCACTATTGTGACCGGTGGGATTATGGGTAAAGCGCGGTCCACTGCTGCGATATCAATAGAGACACAGCTGTATCGATACCTGTATCGTCAAGAAGTATGTGACAGTATCGATGTTTCAAACACAGCCCTAGTATGCAGTCTTTGTATTGCATCACATTCGATACAAACTGCAAACTCGCATTCAGTGGCACTGAAGCCAAACTCTGCAGAAAACACCAGTAAAAAGACCTCTAACATTAGTCTTTACTGCCACCTACTGTCTGAGTAATTTACTTGCAAGGCCTCCAATGCTATATTGTTACCCAAGCGGCAACCTCCCGCGCTCTCGTGAAGCCAACAAGGAAGTGACTTAAACTGTAATTCATCAACTGGCCGCTAGAGGCTGGCTGCAAAAGGGAGTAAATCCCATAGACTCCCCATGTTAAAATGCCCAACTTTACAGCAGAAAAAAACATGTTTACAGTCCGAAAACTACGGGTGACGTCACGGACACTACGTCCATGTTTTTATACAGTCTATGATTGTTACATGCACAACCCTGAACCTCAAAAGCGGTCAAGGCACATTTTTACACAAACTTGAGGTGAGTCATCTTAGTCTAAACAAACACAAATTCCTATGATATAACCCGAATCATCCACTTCATTAGCCACAACAGTTCACGGCCCTTTCATAGGTTTGCAAGGTTATAGGTCAACAAGTTTCTATACAGCAAGTACATAGAATGACCTTGATTTCTACAGTGCTTTGACAAGGTGTTTTTTCCCTGAATGTATATTAAAACACTGGCATAGAACCAAGCTTGACATTACTGAGTCATATGAAACAATATTAGACTGCTTTTACATTAGGAAGCAACTAAACTTGCATTAGCAGTGAAAATACCAGTGCTTGCAAGTGCAAGATAGTGTGAACGTTTTGGCAAATATCTGATGTATTCAGTCACTATACATTTATATTTTTAATTACTATTTTTGGTGAACAAAGTACAGTATTTAACAACTATACAAGACATTTAAGATCAATGCAAAAAAAAAAAATCTAAAATACATTCAGGTGATATTTTTTAACTGAACAGTTATAGAAACGTGCTAATGTGCGAGACTTCCGATTCATTAGTCGCTATTAAATAACTAGAAGAATAAAGTGCAATAAACAGTTAAACTATTTGTGCTACAGTTTGTCATGAATCCTGTTTGTCTAGAATGTACTGCGCGAGAATAACCAGTAGATGGCGACAAAGCCTTACATAATTCATAGAGGGTTTCATAACACCATAACAACTCCATTTGAAATTGGAGTATTATTATAAACCATACCAGACTAAGAGTTCAGATTTCCTACAACGTTTCCAACCGATAACCAAATTATCACTCAGTACAGCTTTAATTCCTTCAAGAATTAAATGCAAGTGGATAATATTCAAAATCAACACATCAGAGCCAGTACTGATCTAGTTTATGCATTTGAACAGGCTGTGGTTCAGCCAAGTTCAACTAACACGTGCAGAGCACTTCAAAAGCTGGCCTTTAACCAGAGGTTTGTAAGTCCATGTTCTTGGACTGTGTCCTGATGTGACTGAAACCACAAGCTGTTTCAGAGTAAAGCTCTGGCCACATGCATTATACCTCCAAATTGACTATAACTCATCAAATGTCCTATCCTGAATCACAAATAAAAATACAATATGATTGTTTATAACCAGAATCAGAATATTTCAAATGGAATTTCTTTGTATTTTACCAAGGAAGGGGCTGCAATATCATGACAGCACCAAAACAAACAGAAATAGACATGGGCCAAACTCATTTTTATCTGCATCACCACAAAAATACACCCACTTATTAATATTCAAGAGTCTGTAAAATATGCTTTACCTTTTTGTGTACAATGACGTGTGCAGGTCCAAGGATAGGTGAGTATTTTTACTTAATGGTTACATCCTTACATTTCTAGTTAGTAAATCAAAATTTTATGCAAAATTGTTCATGTGATTTATTAAAGTGTTAAATGAACTTGGCCTGTGTCTGTCAACAGGTCTCTTTCATTGGTCTCCATAAAACTTTTTTTTTTTATAAATGCATATACTCCATTAAAGTTTTTAATTTGATTTTTTATTGAACGTATATAAAAGGTAAATACACACATTTACAGCTCAAAACCGATTACAACAATAAGAGATATAATATAAACAATATACAAAGAACCAGGAGAATAACACAAAAAAACATTAAGCCAGGGGTAATATATAATGTAAAATAAATTAAATTCGAGAAGAAAGAGAAAGGGAAAAAATGTGCTAAATCCCTTTCTCCCTTGTAGTCAATATCACATTATAAAAAAGCATAAATATTATACATCGTGCACTCTAAAAAATGCTGGGATGTTTCAACCCAACTTTGGGTCAAATATGGACTAACCCAACTTTTGGGTTAAACATTTAATGTAAAAATTTAACCCAACGGTTGGGTTAGTCCATGTTTGACCCAATGTTGGGTTGAAACAACCCAGCATTTTTTAGAGTGTGCACAATGTATAGGATTTTAAGGTTTTGACATTGCTGGAAGAAGAGATAGTTTCCAAATAATATTTCAAGTCTTTACAAAAAAAATAATAAATAGAGGTTTAACAGACAAAAATGTGCATTTATGTATAAAAAACTTAGTTAGGAAAATAAATAGATTTATTATAAAATACTTGTCTTTTAGATTCTTCTTTGAATTATGAAAACCAACTAAGACAGCTTTAAACACCAAAGAAAAATAGTTTGAAGCACGTACAAACATGCACAATTTCTTCCAAAAGGTAGCTTCATGGACACAATCCCAAAAAAGATGACGGACAGGGTAAAATCAGTGTAGCAACTTAAAAGATATCTCTTTAACCTTATTAGTGATTCGATATTTGTTAGGTAAGGACCACACTTTCTTCCAAAAGAATTAGTCTAATAAGATATTACAGAAGAGACAGTAATGATATCTTTCTGAAAGAGTTGCCAAATGTTTCCATTCCTGAGAGAGGGACTGGACAAAAAGCAAATGCTCCCTGGGTTGTGGCCTACTCCATTAAAGGTACACGAGTTGCGTAACAGCGTCTGACGTCAAAGCAGTCACAAGACTTCATTCGCATGCATCGCGGCCTTCGGCAGCAGCTCACGGACAGACACGCGAGCAGGAGCACGCAGCGATGGGGCTCAGCGCGAGAAGAAAGAGTTTTGCAAAACCCGGATCGACCTGGATGTTCTGAATCCCATCGGATCGATCGCTATCGTGAATGTGACTGATCCTTAAATACAGCGAGGATTTGTAGGTTGGTGCTGGTGTAACGCCGTTGATTGACATTGTGGATGCGGTTGTTGTGACATCTCCAGACTTCATCTCGAGCCGTGGATCTGCAGCTAGTCCTCTAACTAACCCAAACCACCCCTGCAGCGGAGTCCGGGGGTGATGTTGTCCGTTCTCTCGTACGGTAGACTGGTGGCCCGGGCGGTCATCGGCGGACTCTCTCAAACCGACAGCCGCGATTACAGTCTGGTGTCCGCCAGCTTCGGCTTCGGGAAGGATTTTCGGAAGGGGATCTTGAAGAAAGGGATGTGTTATGGAGACGACGCGTGCTTTATAGCCCGACACAGGTGTGCTGATGTGTTAGGTATGTAATGATTAAAACGATTAAAGGCCCTTTGTGTTACATGCAAAGACATTTTGTTTAGGAGAACTGGTTTGGTCAAGTATCATCGTGGTTGAATCGCTTCTGACGTCACAGCTGTCGCACATCAGGTGCATCAACAAAAGCCTTTATAGCATCATACTGTATATGTCAGTAATTGGCAAAACCCCGTTTAATCTTACTTGAACGTTCATTTATAATGCATTTTATTAAAACACAAAAATACACACATTTACATAAAACATTTGTGGGGAAGTCGTGGCCTAATGGTTAGAGAGTCGGACTCGTAACCCAACGGTTGTGGGTTCAAGTCTCTTACCGGCAGGAATTGTAGGTGGGGGGAGTGAATGTACAGTGCTCTCTCCCACCTTCAATACCACGACTGAGGTGCCCTTGAGCAAAGCACCGAACCCCCAACTGCTCCCCGGGCGCCGCAGCATAAATGGCTGCCCACTGCTCCGGGTGTGTGTTCACGGTGTGTGTGTGTGTGTGTGTTCACTGCTGTGTGTGTGCACTAAGGATGGGTTAAATGCAGAGCACTAATTCCTAGTATGGGTCACCATACTTGGCCACATGTCACGTCACGTTTTTTTTTTTTTTTTATAAACATATTACATAATAACAAAGCTTCAGTTTTATAACTGCTATATATTTATCACATTTATTAATGTTACTATGAATAATGAAGCACATGAATATAAAAATCACTGTTGTAACATTTTGTAACAGTGACATCAAACGGGCCGTTATGAACGTTCTGTGTGGCATTTTAAATCAACATTGCGCGCAACAAAGTAACATTTCGCATTGTGACGTCAGTAGCGTTAAGAACGACGCGTTCCATAAGCCTACTTAAATTACCCAGCCTTTCATTCCAAAGATCATGTTGTCAATTTATTTTGTTATTATTTAAGTGTTCCCACTTTTTAATTGAACAGACTCACTTCTTCAGTCTCATTATTACGTATTAATTATTACGTTACGTTAAGAAATTTTTTTTTAGTAGTATCTGCTTTCCTCTTGTATGAATGTCTTTATTTTTAATTTTTCCCTTTTTTTTGTCATATTTATTTGAATATATATTAAACTTGTGTTAATGCTCGTTGTCTTGAAAATGCTTGTACATATAGGCTACTCGTGCAATACAAATGATGCCAGAATCGCTGCAGCTGTCAACAAACAATAACAGAGTATAAGATGAGTCTGTTTCTAATGTTCAGTACTCCACGTGACTGGAGGGCCTGAACTGTTTTAGTTACGGATTAAAAAGAGCACTACACAGTGCTTTCTGAACTGTAATATAGTGTTATGAGCACAAAGTGAGATGAGATATTAAAAGAAGATCATGTGTTAGGCTACACAAACTAAGTTTGACAGCTCAAAGTGGCTTGTACTTTAAAATTAAAATGTAAACATGGATAGTAGTGAAAGTAGTTCATTTGACAATGCTGCTAGAATGTACAGTGATACAATTTTGAATACTATTCCATACCTTAGACCTGTTAACATTGTTTGGGACCTGAGAATTTGAACTTCTGGGGTTATCAAGAGTGCACATGAGTTTTTATGTAACACAAAACCCACTATTTAGTTGCAAGGAAGTCCGTCTGAAAGATGTGGGTGCAAAACAAAAGATGTACACTGAAGACCACAGACCAGGGTTTTGAGTCTTCCTTTGTCTTGAGTAATTACCGTGCTTAATGCAGATCTTCAAAGAAAGCAGATCGTTTAGTTCGTGCTTCATTTGGGAATAAAATGGTTAATTATATTTTTTAGTAGTCTTCAAAGTTGATTAGTCCTTGTACCTGTTTTGTCTGTCATTTAACCCACTCATAAGAAGTACGCCTACAAATTCAAACGGAAACATGTTAGCAGGTCTCTGGCAAGGCCTACTTGGACAGCCATACGTCAAAGTCAAATTAACCCGGGATATAAATCCTCTTCTACAGCTCAAAACATGGGCAGGGTTCTGTCATGGCCTCTTGTCTTTAACATGACAGTAAGAAACAAGAACCGAGGCTTTTGTGCAACTTTAAGCCAGGAAATCTAGCTGTGGAAATCCCAGTGGTGCTTTTAGAGGCGAGATGATGAGAGGATACAGGTCGATGTGAGGGGACTTGCCTTGTATGGTCACAAACGCGGGTTCCTGCTCATTGTCTGTCAGAAGGAAAGCTGGGAGGGCTTTGTAGGGAAAATTCCCTGTTTGGTGGACAGATTTGGATATGCACATGACATCTGTGGGGTGTAGGCCATAAATGTTTGCGTTCTCAATATCTAGATTGTAGATTTAGTTGGCCAAATTATATCACAGTATGAATAATTTTATATTATGGCAACACTATGCATCTCAACAGTTATTTTCTATTGTAATATAATTTAAAATGTAATATACTTCTGTGATCAAAGCATTCAAAATTTCCAGCATCATTACTCTTTAGTCTTTAGTATCACATGATCCTTCAGAAATCATTCTAATATGCTGATTTGCTGCTCAAGAAACATTTATGATGTTGAAAACAGTATGTTTGCAGAATCTGTGAAAGCATTTGTTTTAAATATAAATCTTTTGTAACATTATTAATGTCTATACTGTCACTTTTGATTACTTTAATGAATCCTTCCTAAATAAAAGTATTAATTTCTTTCTATGAACAGACTTTAAAATCTTAGTGTTGCTTAATAATTTATAAAGTGCAGCCTTCTAATGGTTTTGGCCCTAATCATGTTTTTCTGTCACGTATAGGTGTGGCTGATGGAGTAGGTGGCTGGCGTGACTACGGGGTCGATCCCTCGCAGTTTTCTGGGACGCTCATGAGGACGTGTGAGCGGCTGGTCAAAGAAGGACGCTTTGTGCCGAGTAACCCAGTGGGAATCCTCACCACCAGCTATTATGAGCTACTTCAGAACAAAGTACCACTATTAGGTGAGCACATTCATCTTTAGATTATGGATTATGTAGTGAATTCATTTCAAAGCTAGAAAATGTAAGTCTGCAGTATGTACAATAGAAGTCTATTTTCAAATTAAATGCAGCACAGAAAAAGCATTTGCTTTTAAATTTACCTTAAGATTTCTTTCTCAAATGTATTTTCTGTTTTCTAATGAAAACTGTAGCGAGATTAGATGGTAATGTGTTTGAGGCTGTTGGGATTGCAACATTATGCTCTGGCTTCAATTAAGGTGCGGTCGCGCAATTTGGTGTTCCGTCCACTTCCATTAAAATGCTTGCTTAAACAGGAGAGTATGTGTCATGCTTTCGCTACAAAACAAAGTTCAGTTGTGCATCAATACAAGTTCAACCAATTTTGCATGCTTAAAATCCCTCTCTCTTTAATCATTCAATTTGCAACACGTCTAGTCCAAGTATTCACAGACTGTGATGTACCGTTAGCATCAGACTAACATTCCCGCTTAAGGTGTCCGCATGCAATCTCTGCACGCACAGACATGTGAGACGCCATAAAACTGTTATGTTTTGGGACAGTCAAGAGTCAAGTTTTATTTTTCCTGTCTTAGGAGGGAAATGGTTTTAGGGAAGGGCCTTGACTCATTTTTTTCAGGATGAGATCAAAGCCGTAACTAAAATATAATGGACAGAAATGAGTCACTGTACAGCGTGCTGCTCTCAAAAACACGCTGTGGGCTGGATGAGTCACAGACAGAGTGTACTGGGTCACAAGATTGGATTTTGGTAAATCTGCACAGATTCAAAGCTAAACGGCAGTTTTAAAAATGAACTCTTAAAAATTAAGGTTCTTTATTGCTGTGAAAACCCCTTTTGGAACCTTTATTTTTAAGGGTAAAGTTAGAGCTGAAGTGTAGAATTTGTCTGTGTTTAACCCTCATGTTGTGTTCCAATCATTTAGACCCAGAGAGGATATTCTTTTTCCTGAAAATGTTAGTTAATGTTATCACACTGAACTAAAACATCATAATTTTGCTCATACAGTGTATAAAAACTTTGTGAATTTATATTTACTTTTTCCCACCTTGTTACACTTCTGGTGTTCTTGGACAAAAATGGACGACCTACAAAAAGTGCTTGTAAATATCTCATTATGCAATAGGGCTGCACGATAAATCGAAATGGAATCACGATTTCTTCGATTTCATAATTGCGCAATAAAATCGTCTGCGATTGTTTTTTTTTTTGTTTTTTTTTTGCGTAACTTGTCAGTGAACTACGGCTATGTGTAGTAAATTCTGCTCCATCTGAAAGCACGTGATTATTTCTTGCTGGTTACAGAAGCGTCTTTTTTAACAAAATGCTCATGACAATCACATTCGATTAATCGTGCAGCCCTATTATGCAATATTATCACCAAATCTTGGATTTAATCTTTTTGTCAGCTTGTTTTCTTTAAGTTTGCAGTGCACAGATTAGGTATTTCTTTTTGGAACTATTTGGTCATAGTCCTCACTGATCAAAACTTCTGCACCTCAGTTTTTTAAGTGAACACTGCCAAAATTATCCACATAATGCTTTTTTTGCACTTAAAGTGCCCCTATTATGGATTTTTGAAAATTACCTTTATAAAGTTATTGTCTCTTAAAAGAAAGAGTCGACTCTGAATCATTGAAACGAGTCGTTTTTAAAACGAATCCCAAGCCGTTTCATGTTGACGTCAACATGAAACATTAGCATATTGCCCGCCCACTTGTTGGTCTTTTCGCATTGGTCTGAATGAAAATGCAAATTCATTCTTTGCCACAAGGTGGCGCTTTCGGAGCGGTAAAATAGAGGTTTCCCCGGTAACGCTGTACACAAAGCAGCACTGCTCACAAACGCTGCTTTATCAGGCATTACAAGCATGATGAAATTAAAATGAGACCAATCGGCCCAATCACCGCAGATTAGCGTCACGCAAAGGAGGGGTTTGGAAAAATGAATCGTTGAGCAAATCGTTTGGGAGTCACTGAGCAAATAAGGTAAAAATAAATGCATATTATAAGACAATGGAAGTGTTTTTTGACCTTGCATGCATGACAACCTGTTGTTGGGACTCCCAAAACCAAAATATGAACCTTTCATTACCCATAATAGGGGCACTTTACACACGGAGGTGCATAAGCTCAGATCAGTGAGGCCTACAACCTATAAGTTCCAAAAAGAAATATAAAACCTGAGCTAACTGAAAGTAAACAAGTTGACAAAAACATTTTTTAAATCTTTTAAAAAGAAAAAAAAAATTTTTTTAAAAGCACAAAAATTATCAATTTTTTTGGGGAAGTTGTTATACCCCATATGAGCAAAGTCATGCTAGAAACACCAAATTAGGTAAATGATTTTCAGCACAGCACAATCAAGTACTTGCAGAGACAACTGAAAGCAAGCAATTTGTGGGTTAATTTCCCTTAAAAGTGAACACTGTGGCTCTATAGGGCATTTTAGAAAGAAATTAACATTGTATTTTATAGTACCTATGATGTGACTAAGAGTCTTTCTTGTCTTTAGGAAGCAGTACAGCGTGTATCGTGGTATTAGACAGGCAGAGTCACCAGCTACACACCGCAAATCTGGGAGACTCTGGCTTTCTGGTGGTTCGAGGTGGAGAGGTGGTCCACAGGTCTGATGAACAGCAGCACTACTTCAACACCCCTTTCCAGCTCTCTATCGCCCCTCCTGAGGCAGAGGGCTCCGTCCTCAGTGACAGGTGAGACCGTTTGCTCTTATGTGACTTTTTCCCCTCGCTTTCTGATTATGTAACGGCATCGTGTCCCCAAGCTAAACTCGAGCGAGACGTAATCCGCTGGCTGTCAGTATGAGAGCATGATTAGGTTCTCACTCTGGTTACTAACTCGACTGGATTATCAGTCGATTAGTCACTCGGTGTGTTACGATCAGGATATTTAATGATCTCTTTGCTCTTATTTCGGATCAGAATGGCTTAAACTGTCAGAAGAAAAATTTGATAATTGTGCACTAAGTTAATCTACCCTAAAAACAGGTAGAATTTTAAGCTGCAACTTATTGGCTTAATCACATTTAGCCAATAACTACTCTATGACCTCAATATTATTTAAAACATTGATTTATTTTCTAGCTTTTTAAGATGTTATGCTAGTGTTCTTTTAATTAATTGATCATTAATAGTATATTCAGGGGTTGAATCATGCTTTTGATTTGATTACAATGTTGACTGATTGCTGAAACCATAAAAAAAACCAAGTGCCACATTTTAGTAAATTGTCCTGGGACAATGCAATTTCCATGATTGCAAAGATTGTGACTAAATCCAGCCTGTGGTTTTCACTTTAACACATTTTCTGCAACTTAACATCAACTGATCCTATAATTTGTAACTTGTAATCCTGTATCCTTTTAACCTGTAACATGAAATACAAAGATGTGATTTGAATTTGATTTTAAATTCTCTCACATATGTGATTTTGTCATGCAGCTAGGCTGGATCTTCAATGGCATTAAGTACTGCTGGTTTTGTAACAAATGTATCACATAATTCAATGATAAATTTAAAAGACAATTATGGTCACTCTTCAGATTGCCTAATGTGAAATGTTCCTATTATTATAGATAATCTGTGATTTTTTTGCAATTAAATGTTATATTTATTTAGCCAATTCGTTTATTGAATATCTGTCTGTTACCTTATTGAAGGGTTGTGCTAGGGCTGCATGATTTGAGGAAAAAAATATCAAATGTGATTAATCTTTTGATTATATATCAATATGGTTATAAAATAATAAATCATTATTATTGTGTTATTCATTATTTATTCATTGTTATATATTAATAAATAAAAATATAAGCATTTCTAAATAAAAGCAACTATTTATGCAACTAAAAGCAATTATTATTGTAATATTTCATTGTAAAATAATCTATTTAAAAAAAAATGCATTATATTGATTTAAATATTAGATTATTTTACAGTGAAATATTACAATAGTAATTGCTTTAGTTGCATAAATAGTTGCTTTTAGTGTCTTCATTTTCAGATGTTAAACAATCAAACTTTTATTTCGACTGAAAACCGCAGGGAGTCTTTAAGGATTCTCTTTTGTTTAAAAGCATTTCTATTTACAAGTCTGGAAAGATGGTTATTGCATGTTACAGCAACCCAAACTCAGAGCAGATGCAGAGATGGAGTCTGTGTGGAGCAGCATTTACTGTGAACTGAGCTGCTCTGAGATGCTGAAAAGAACTACGGATAATGAGCTGCTCAGGCATAAATTAACACAATGCCGCGCTTTACTCTGAAACACGCAGTGCATATATTTATTTAAATTGCAGCCTTTGTGATTTGATTATCACACGAAGCAATTCCGGATTTATTTTGAATAATCCTGTAGCCCTAAGTTGTGCATTCACTAAACATTGCCAAGCAACACGTCTGATCAGTGTCTGGTAAACAGAACCCTAAATAAGGAAACTACAGTGACATTATCACACTTAAGCGGAATTGTTGGGCTCTTTCTGCTCTGAGCTACATCCGGTCACTTTTAATCTTGCCAATGGAGCTAATGGAGACAACCTTAGCATGGCCTCTGTAAATCCTGACTTTAGCTGGTTTCTCTTTGACAGACAGATGAGCTAGTTGGAAGTACTCTGAGGCCAGATATTCTTCAGATTGTGGGTCTAAATCTCAAACCGTTCCAATTTAGATTATTTATTTCTCCGAGTTTTTATTCAAAATAAGTATCAAGTTTCAACCGCGTGACCTGGGACTGGCCGGCCGGTCTGGCACAGACGGAGGGAAAGTCAGCCAGTGAATTCGTAGAGTCAGTGTACATAGCGTCTGCCGCAGACTTCCTGGAACAGGAACATGACACTTCACAGCTGATCAGTATGTTTCCGTGTGCTTTATACTGTAATGAGGATCAAGCTATAAGCTTCTTAGACTGAAACTGCTTTTATTGCTCCCAACTTGGGATCCTAAATATGGTCTGCAAACAGTAGTGCTTGATAGCGTTTTAGAGCTCTAAACACATTTCAACTTGAAAATGTGAAGTTATGGAGTCGGTTTTGATGGATCATTCTGTACCTGAGATTGAGAGAGTCAAATGTTTTGTTTTCACATAAGTCCAACGTAAAACCGAAATATCACATAACTAAACTATCGAAAGTTTACTTGAACAACTTTCTGTTCTCTTGTTTCCCACAGCCCTGAGGCTGCCGATAGCTCGTCCTTCGATGTCCAGTTGGGTGACATCATACTCACAGCTACAGATGGTCTCTTTGACAACATGCCAGACTACATGATTTTACAAGAACTCAAAAAGCTCAAGGTACCGGAACATCTACGAACAAGACTTCTTTCTGTCCACTTTTCTGTCCTCCAGCAGCACTAATATGAATTGTGTCCTCTGCTTTCAGAATACCAACTATGAAAGCATCCAGCAAACAGCCAGGAGTATTGCAGAACAGGCCCATGTTCTAGCATACGACCCCAATTACATGTCTCCATTTGCACAGTTTGCCTGCGATAATGGCTTGAATGTCAGAGGTGAGATATAACCTTTTGAACAAGCATCAACTACTGCTTTTCCTGATTTACTTTTTCTTTACAGTTTTCTGGGAGATAATGGTCTTGCTGATAGTCATCATTGGCACCAAGAGTGTACGCATTTGCTCTGACAACAGAATGATTACAATTCTTTGCTAAATCATGCAGTGCATTTACATTTACGCATTTGACATGCATTTATATTGCATTGAAAGTATGCAATTTTTTAGATCAATGCACTTTAAAATTTTATCACAATTCTGTTAGGTTCAAATCAGGGTTATTATAGTTAACTATGAAACTAAAACCATGAAAATATTTTGTTACTTGAAATAAAATAGTCATTAACTGAGATAAAAAAAAGCAACAGCTCTCATTATTATTTAATTTAACAAAAAATAATTAAAAAAAAAAAAAACGAAAAAATAAAACTAATTCAAAATATTAAGAAAAACTATAATAGTGTCTCAGTGATACTGAAAAGACACTGGTTCAGCTCAATTATTTTGGTATGATTCATAATTATTTTCAAAATTATAATTAAGACAAATGTCATGGGTTCAGTTTCCAGAGAATGCAAGAACTCAAAAAATGCATACTTTAAATGCAGTGTAAGTGTCTTTGGTTTTTCCACTGGAAATAGGTCACAGATTGTATTTTGCATGAGGATGGATGCATAATAAATTGGGTAGTAATAGTCAAGTCATTTTAATCCATAATCGGTGCATTAAATTCATTATCAGATTGATGCATTTTTACACTCCTTACTGTCCTGTATTCAATGGCATGGGATTGTAGATGTTGAGTAAATCTGTAGTCTTGACAACATTCCCTCTCTCTTTTTTCTCCCCAAAGGAGGAAAACCAGATGACATCACCGTTCTGCTGTCAATTGTAGCCGAGTACACAGACTAACGCTCGCAAGGGCAGCAAAATGCTTCTCTTGTTGTCTTCCTCTCAGTCATTGGACTGGCAGCTGTTTCCTGCTGGCAGGAGTGAGGGCTGTTTGAGTTTTCTGTTTCTGGCAGGGACTTGGAGCCCACATCTGTTCCTTGGGTTCTTCAGCCTTACTAGTCTGTACTTCAAATGATGTCGTCTGCAGACTCAAGTCAAAGACCACCTTGATACGGACTGCTAACGTCGAGTTGTGTTTGACAAGGGCTACAACAGGTGTTGAACACTTCTCCAGTAAGAATCACCAGTGTTTCTGTCGTCCAGAGATGAATGAGTAGTTGGTAATGATGTGGTTGTGATGCCAAAAATTGAGAAAGAATGAGCGAGAAAGGAATAACAATCTGATTAGGTACCAAAAAAAAGAACGTTTCCGTATCAAGAAGAACATTAAGATGGAAGCGTCATGCAGTGGGAGTGTTTAACTTTGCAAAAGGCCAATGGGAGATGCCCTCAAGTTACATAAGTCTTGAGATGGCACGTTTTGCCTGTTTATTTTCCATTTAAAAAGACACCCGATCTGTAACCTCTGGACAGACATCTGCTGAATGCCAGCTGAGATGTGATGTTATTAGGCACGAGTGACTACAACAAACTCTTCACTAGCTAATGGAGAGTTTGTATTTTGGGAAGTATGCTGAGGTGTAACTTTACAGTACTAGACTGATTATGAAGCTTAACATCGAAATACTGTCAAAGTTAATGATCAACCATAGAAATGCCTTTCCTTTGAGATATTAATTAATGAAGACGCTTTTGCAGAAGTTCTCATTACATGAAATAAGAGTCAGATGGGTGTTTTGTTTAAGCGATTCAAAGTACAGGACAAATTAGTTTGCTTGGAGACAGTAACCTTTTCCTTTCATATTTATTAATTTAAAACCGTATTACTCCACCCTTTTGAGTTTTTAACGTAATTACAGCAGTACAACAGACTGCAAGGAATTGTGGGATGTGTTGAGAGGAAAAGCAGTCCCACTTAAACCACTTTTAAGAGGTTCACATGCTTGTGGTGTGCGTGTGTGTATGTGAGAAAAGAACGTTTACGATCTGTAGATATTTGGAAAATTGGCTGTATATTTATCTATGACATGTATGCATTTGCAAAGTGTAGGCTATTACACATCAGATGTATATGAGAGTATATTTGATAATTGTGTGGATTCTGTGTTAAAAGTATTTTTCTTCCCTTTTTTTTATGTAAAACTTAATTTTAAAATATCCCTCGATGTGTTTATGCACAAAGCTAATGCTAGCATCTGTGAATGCTTTCGGTGGGTATGTCATGGATCACATGATCTAATAAAGTTATATTTTTATAACTTCTGTAGGTCATGGTTTTTCTCAGTAAATTAGTGTTTCTCTGTTTTAGAGTAAATATTAAACTGAAGTGTCTAAATTATGCTCTGTGATAATGTCACAGATGCTGTCAATAGTTGTATTTAATGTGAAATATTAAGAAATATTAATATTTAATAATCTTAAAAATATTAATTAATAGTTCCTATATATAATATACATTAAATCTTGTGGTTTCTCTCCAATTTTACAAATACTTTTGTAATTGTAACAGAGCTGGGTGCTTTTTTTTTGTCCTTTAAAAATAGCATTTGCGGTTTACTTAAAGGCTCTGCTGTGTGACAAATTAATTTTTAAAAGAGCAAATGCTGCATGTAATCTCTCAATTAATATGATTAATAAAAGAGGCATGTATAATAATTATACAAGAATAGTCCTAGATGAAGTATAGCATGTCACACTACAGGAGACGAGAGTGATGTCTACCCACACAAACACCTTTGCTTGTTTCAGCTACCTAGCTATTCTAATCACACAACCCATTTGCATCCTGATTAATTAACTGGATTACACCATCGGATGAATCTTCATGGCCACCTGCAGAAAGCAGCCATTGCTTTTCTCTTGATCTATTTCTATAGTGATTTCTGGCCATCCAAGTTGTAGATGAGTTTGTTTCTTCATCAGATTTGGAGAAATGTAGCATTCCATCACTTGCTCACCAATGGATCATCTGCAGTGAATGGGTGCCGTCAGAATGAGAGCCCAAACAGCTGATAAAAATATCACAATAATCCACACCACTCCAGTCCATTAGTTAACACCTTGAGCAGTGAAGTGCTGCATGAAATAAGAAAAAAATCCATAATTAAGATGTTTTTAACTTCAAACTGTCACTTCCTGCTAAAATTCAAGTCCTCTATCCATAACATTGCTTTTTCCAGAGAAAAAGTCGTCTTGTCTGATTCAAGCACCGTTTACAAGGCAAAAATGGTCCAAAACAGTTCTAAACAAGTATGTCTGTGGGTTTTAATGTGAGAAGACAACTGGAAATGGACTTTTTCACTCGAGGAAGCATTATGAATGGCCAGAAGTGACAGTTTGGACTCTCATTCTGACGGCACCCATTCACTGCAGAGGATCCATTGGTGATCCAAGTGATGGAATGCTAAAATTCTCCAAATCTGTTCTGATGAAGAAACAAACTCATCTACATCTTGGATGGCCTGAGGATGAGAACATTTTCAGCAAATCATTTTCGGATGAACTATTCCTTTAAAGCAGAAGTGTTTAATTAAGTCATCTATATATGAACCATTGGTACATTGTTCTCCTGAAGAGAAATAATTGACAAAATGACACACTTCAGCTTTAAGGCTTCCATTTCTTTGCATTTTTATATGCATCAAGCCTGTATACATTTTATAGTGTAACTGCAACAGTTTGTGGTTTTCCTACATTTTATGCTCAACTGAGGTGTAAATTGTTACAAAGGGCATGACAGCCTGAAATACTGCGCACATTACCATCACCGGTAAGTGGCTGGAGACTAAATTTGTTTGTCAGCAGTCAACAAAACCAGCAGTAATGGTTGTGACCCCGATATCATGAGCATGAACTAATACAATAGCGATTGACTGAACCATCACATTAAGAGCTCAAATGACAAAATGCCTCTAAAAGGCGAGTGAAATTAAGTTATTCTGTTTTGCACGGCTGTCCAGCTCAACTCTGACACAATCTGTATTGTCAAGCTTCTAACGGACATATTTTTTCAATTCAACAGTCATGCGAAACACAAGGCTTTCTCTGGATAATGCGGCAAGGTATGTGTACAATAACAGTAATTGCTGCAGTCTTACATAACGATCGCTTCTCGGGCAGCATTTTAAAGCAGTGAGTCAAAGCTTCCGCGGTGGACACACAGAACACGGAGTCCTTCAGTCCTCAAGAATGTTTGTTTTGAAGTTTTGATTTATCTTCTCCATGGTGACCGAACTCATCTGAACTGTGTGTTTAGGTTGACATTCCTCAGCTATGCAACAGAGAGTGATTGTGCCCCACTTTACTATTGTCCTAGAGTTTTCCTTTCCTCTCTCCAAGAACAGTTTTAACCCATGACATAATTTTTACATTACAAAGAACAAAGCTAGCTTACAGCTTTTTTACAGTAATAAAATAATACAAGATGTGTGCACTAACAAGACCTAGCGATAGCCTTGACAGCAATATTTAAGGAACATGTCAAATTTAATAGATTTCAACCTTAAAACAACCCAAATGTTTAGTAAAGTATGACATTTAACTGCAGAAAACATGCTGTAGGCCTTATGCAGTAAAGTCCATGCATTCTTGCAGTGGGTGTTACCTGCATCAGGTTAGCTTACGTTGTTACCCGAGTCACTCCTCTGTGTCACTGGCACAGACCAGGCTGGGCAAATCCGCAGTCTTACCATGCCCTCCATCGCTGTATACAGCCCCAAAGAGCAGTGAGCGGATCTGCAATGAGACCCTAAATTTGTAAATGCAAACATCTGAGGAATTTTGACCAAATTGTAGCAAAATGAGTGTATTGTTTTTATACAAAAGTGTAAATAAATGGAAGGAATAACTCACCCCAGAAAGACTTTGGGTTTGGACACTTGAAATTAGTTTTGTAGACAAATAAGACATAAAACTTCTTTACAGAATTACTATTTAGCCCAAAAAACCTACTGTATCATTTTTTATTTCTAAGGCCTCTAAATGATCAACATGATTAAATTGCAAGCATGATTAAGAATTACTTTTATACTGTTAGTACTATTTCAAGATGAACACTTACTGGATTGAAACATTTTAGCTTTACTTGATTATCCATACATTATGTTAAAATGTGAGTTTCAAATATGATCATCAGGCTTTTGAGGAACGTTTATTTGTTCATCATCATTGTATTGCATTGCATTATATGTTTTGAGCTTTGATCATCAATCTAAGCATTTAAATATCATCTTAAGACATAAGACATTATCGGGAGATAAAGTGACAACTGATATTTATATCACTTTATGTAAGTAGTCTGTTATACTGTTATGAAGATCTCATTGATTTATATTACAAGCTATCATCACTTCAATTCTTTTTCTTCCTCGAGTATGAGCTCCATATCCTCCTATATCATAGGATACGAGCCATAAAAGCTTAATGTATCACATGTGACACTCAACAAAAACCACATATACAAACTTTTTTATATTCTGTCTAAAGGTTCAATAAACTGATCAATTTTAAAATATATGTGACCCTGGACCACAAAACCAGTCATAAGGGTACATTTTTCAAAATTGAGATTTATACATCATCTGAATTCTGAATAAATAAGCCTTCCATTGATGTATGGTTTGTTATGATAGTACAATATTTGGTTGAGATACAACTATTTGAAAATCTGGAATCTGAGGGTGCAAAAAAATCTAAATACTGAGAAAATCGCCTTTAAAGTTGTCCAAATTAAGTTCTTAGCAATGCATATTACTAATTAAAAATTACGTTTTTATATATTTACAGTAGGAAATTTACAAAATATCTTCATGGAACATGATCTTTACTTGATGTCCTAATGATTTTTGGCATAAAAGAAAAATTAATCATTTTGACCCATACAATGTATTTTTGGCTATTGCTCCAAATATACCCCGGCGACTTAAAGGGGTCATATGATACGATTTCAATTTTTCCTTTCTCTTTGAAGTGTTACAAGCTCTTGGTGCATAAAGAAGATCTGTAAAGTTGCAAAGACTAAAGTCTCAAATCCAAAGAGATATTCTTTATAAAAGTTAAGAGTCAGCCACGCCTACCTAAAACACCTCGTTCTAACACGCCCCCACATATCTATGTCACTATGTGGAAATATTAGCATAATGCCGCCCAAATGTGCACGCAAAGAAAGAAGGCGTGGTTTCAGGAACAGCAGTAGTGTTGATGCAGCCATGTCAGGGAGACGCTGTGTTTCAGTGCGAAAGCAAAAGCACTTTATTTGGCCTTCTGGAAGTAGATGCAATTAGGAATCATTGGTTAAGATTTATTTACAACAGAACAGCACAAC
>NW_015546068.1:372011-376358 GCF_001515605.1 Sinocyclocheilus anshuiensis | reverse complement strand
ACGTTTACGATATGTAGATGTTTGGAAAATTGGCTGTATATTTATCTATGAGATGTATGCATTTGCAAAGTGTAGGCTATTACACATCAGATGTATATGAGAGTATATTTGATAATTGTGTGGATTCTGTGTTAAAAGTATTTTTCTTCCCTTTTTTTTATGTAAAACTTAATTTTAAAATATCCCTCGATGTGTTTATGCACAAAGCTAATGCTAGCATCTGTGAATGCTTTCGGTGGGTATGTCATGGATCACATGATCTAATAAAGTTATATTTTTATAACTTCTGTAGGTCATGGTTTTTCTCAGTAAATTAGTGTTTCTCTGTTTTAGAGTAAATATTAAACTGAAGTGTCTAAATTATGCTCTGTGATAATGTCACAGATGCTGTCAATAGTTGTATTTAATGTGAAATATTAAGAAATATTAATATTTAATAATCTTAAAAATATTAATTAATAGTTCCTATATATAATATACATTAAATCTTGTGGTTTCTCTCCAATTTTACAAATACTTTTGTAATTGTAACAGAGCTGGGTGCTTTTTTTTTGTCCTTTAAAAATAGCATTTGCGGTTTACTTAAAGGCTCTGCTGTGTGACAAATTAATTTTTAAAAGAGCAAATGCTGCATGTAATCTCTCAATTAATATGATTAATAAAAGAGGCATGTATAATAATTATACAAGAATAGTCCTAGATGAAGTATAGCATGTCACACTACAGGAGACGAGAGTGATGTCTACCCACACAAACACCTTTGCTTGTTTCAGCTACCTAGCTATTCTAATCACACAACCCATTTGCATCCTGATTAATTAACTGGATTACACCATCGGATGAATCTTCATGGCCACCTGCAGAAAGCAGCCATTGCTTTTCTCTTGATCTATTTCTATAGTGATTTCTGGCCATCCAAGTTGTAGATGAGTTTGTTTCTTCATCAGATTTGGAGAAATGTAGCATTCCATCACTTGCTCACCAATGGATCATCTGCAGTGAATGGGTGCCGTCAGAATGAGAGCCCAAACAGCTGATAAAAATATCACAATAATCCACACCACTCCAGTCCATTAGTTAACACCTTGAGCAGTGAAGTGCTGCATGAAATAAGAAAAAAATCCATAATTAAGATGTTTTTAACTTCAAACTGTCACTTCCTGCTAAAATTCAAGTCCTCTATCCATAACATTGCTTTTTCCAGAGAAAAAGTCGTCTTGTCTGATTCAAGCACCGTTTACAAGGCAAAAATGGTCCAAAACAGTTCTAAACAAGTATGTCTGTGGGTTTTAATGTGAGAAGACAACTGGAAATGGACTTTTTCACTCGAGGAAGCATTATGAATGGCCAGAAGTGACAGTTTGGACTCTCATTCTGACGGCACCCATTCACTGCAGAGGATCCATTGGTGATCCAAGTGATGGAATGCTAAAATTCTCCAAATCTGTTCTGATGAAGAAACAAACTCATCTACATCTTGGATGGCCTGAGGATGAGAACATTTTCAGCAAATCATTTTCGGATGAACTATTCCTTTAAAGCAGAAGTGTTTAATTAAGTCATCTATATATGAACCATTGGTACATTGTTCTCCTGAAGAGAAATAATTGACAAAATGACACACTTCAGCTTTAAGGCTTCCATTTCTTTGCATTTTTATATGCATCAAGCCTGTATACATTTTATAGTGTAACTGCAACAGTTTGTGGTTTTCCTACATTTTATGCTCAACTGAGGTGTAAATTGTTACAAAGGGCATGACAGCCTGAAATACTGCGCACATTACCATCACCGGTAAGTGGCTGGAGACTAAATTTGTTTGTCAGCAGTCAACAAAACCAGCAGTAATGGTTGTGACCCCGATATCATGAGCATGAACTAATACAATAGCGATTGACTGAACCATCACATTAAGAGCTCAAATGACAAAATGCCTCTAAAAGGCGAGTGAAATTAAGTTATTCTGTTTTGCACGGCTGTCCAGCTCAACTCTGACACAATCTGTATTGTCAAGCTTCTAACGGACATATTTTTTCAATTCAACAGTCATGCGAAACACAAGGCTTTCTCTGGATAATGCGGCAAGGTATGTGTACAATAACAGTAATTGCTGCAGTCTTACATAACGATCGCTTCTCGGGCAGCATTTTAAAGCAGTGAGTCAAAGCTTCCGCGGTGGACACACAGAACACGGAGTCCTTCAGTCCTCAAGAATGTTTGTTTTGAAGTTTTGATTTATCTTCTCCATGGTGACCGAACTCATCTGAACTGTGTGTTTAGGTTGACATTCCTCAGCTATGCAACAGAGAGTGATTGTGCCCCACTTTACTATTGTCCTAGAGTTTTCCTTTCCTCTCTCCAAGAACAGTTTTAACCCATGACATAATTTTTACATTACAAAGAACAAAGCTAGCTTACAGCTTTTTTACAGTAATAAAATAATACAAGATGTGTGCACTAACAAGACCTAGCGATAGCCTTGACAGCAATATTTAAGGAACATGTCAAATTTAATAGATTTCAACCTTAAAACAACCCAAATGTTTAGTAAAGTATGACATTTAACTGCAGAAAACATGCTGTAGGCCTTATGCAGTAAAGTCCATGCATTCTTGCAGTGGGTGTTACCTGCATCAGGTTAGCTTACGTTGTTACCCGAGTCACTCCTCTGTGTCACTGGCACAGACCAGGCTGGGCAAATCCGCAGTCTTACCATGCCCTCCATCGCTGTATACAGCCCCAAAGAGCAGTGAGCGGATCTGCAATGAGACCCTAAATTTGTAAATGCAAACATCTGAGGAATTTTGACCAAATTGTAGCAAAATGAGTGTATTGTTTTTATACAAAAGTGTAAATAAATGGAAGGAATAACTCACCCCAGAAAGACTTTGGGTTTGGACACTTGAAATTAGTTTTGTAGACAAATAAGACATAAAACTTCTTTACAGAATTACTATTTAGCCCAAAAAACCTACTGTATCATTTTTTATTTCTAAGGCCTCTAAATGATCAACATGATTAAATTGCAAGCATGATTAAGAATTACTTTTATACTGTTAGTACTATTTCAAGATGAACACTTACTGGATTGAAACATTTTAGCTTTACTTGATTATCCATACATTATGTTAAAATGTGAGTTTCAAATATGATCATCAGGCTTTTGAGGAACGTTTATTTGTTCATCATCATTGTATTGCATTGCATTATATGTTTTGAGCTTTGATCATCAATCTAAGCATTTAAATATCATCTTAAGACATAAGACATTATCGGGAGATAAAGTGACAACTGATATTTATATCACTTTATGTAAGTAGTCTGTTATACTGTTATGAAGATCTCATTGATTTATATTACAAGCTATCATCACTTCAATTCTTTTTCTTCCTCGAGTATGAGCTCCATATCCTCCTATATCATAGGATACGAGCCATAAAAGCTTAATGTATCACATGTGACACTCAACAAAAACCACATATACAAACTTTTTTATATTCTGTCTAAAGGTTCAATAAACTGATCAATTTTAAAATATATGTGACCCTGGACCACAAAACCAGTCATAAGGGTACATTTTTCAAAATTGAGATTTATACATCATCTGAATTCTGAATAAATAAGCCTTCCATTGATGTATGGTTTGTTATGATAGTACAATATTTGGTTGAGATACAACTATTTGAAAATCTGGAATCTGAGGGTGCAAAAAAATCTAAATACTGAGAAAATCGCCTTTAAAGTTGTCCAAATTAAGTTCTTAGCAATGCATATTACTAATTAAAAATTACGTTTTTATATATTTACAGTAGGAAATTTACAAAATATCTTCATGGAACATGATCTTTACTTGATGTCCTAATGATTTTTGGCATAAAAGAAAAATTAATCATTTTGACCCATACAATGTATTTTTGGCTATTGCTCCAAATATACCCCGGCGACTTAAAGGGGTCATATGATACGATTTCAATTTTTCCTTTCTCTTTGAAGTGTTACAAGCTCTTGGTGCATAAAGAAGATCTGTAAAGTTGCAAAGACTAAAGTCTCAAATCCAAAGAGATATTCTTTATAAAAGTTAAGAGTCAGCCACGCCTACCTAAAACACCTCGTTCTAACACGCCCCCACATATCTATGTCACTATGTGGAAATATTAGCATAATGCCGCCCAAATGTGCACGCAAAGAAAGAAGGCGTGGTTTCAGGAACAGCAGTAGTGTTGATGCAGCCATGTCAGGGAGACGCTGTGTTTCAGTGCGAAAGCAAAAGCACTTTATTTGGCCTTCTGGAAGTAGATGCAATTAGGAATCATTGGTTAAGATTTATTTACAACAGAACAGCACAAC
>NW_015546068.1:359574-371773 GCF_001515605.1 Sinocyclocheilus anshuiensis | reverse complement strand
GCCAGTTCGAGGCGCGAACCCACAACCTTTGGGTTATGAGTCCGACTCTCTAACCATTAGGCCACGACTTCCCAGGACTTCTGTCAGAAATCATAGCATGTCAGCTGTCTTAACCGCGGCTTGTGTACTGCATCATCACTGTGTCTGTCACGCGACTCTGTTGCCCTTTCGGGCTTGAACTGATGGTAAAACTAACGACATTATTAACTGTCTTGATATTTACTTTGAAAGCTGAAGCTGGCGATTATGGTAAGGGACGTTACATTTCCGACGCGTGCTTGTGGTGTTCGGCCAATCACAATGCACTGGGTCAGCTGGCCAATCAGAGCAGACTGCGCTTGTCAAAGGAGGGGGCTTTGTTGAAAACGACGTGTTTGAGAGAGGCGGGGCATAGAGTACCTACAATAATGTACAGTATTTGAAAAATAATGTGTTTTTTGAACATTAAAGCATGTCAACATATTCTGTTACACCAAATACACAAAATAATGATCTTTAAAATAGCATCATATGACCCCTATATATTTTTCAGACTTATTATTTCATATGTCAGGCTTTACAGGGTTAAAGGTTGGATGAGTTGGAGTGGCTAGTAAAGGAATTTTTTTTTTTTTTTGGTCACTACTTGCTTTTATACTTTCATTTGTGTAACTTCACAGTTTTGAATATTTTGCTATAATTTTACTTCTGCATTAGAATTTGGGCTATTAACCTGATATGCAGTTTACGGTTTGTCTGATGGAAGACACTAACCTTAAAAGTGGCTGGTGTTACTGGTATAGTCAAGGCCGATTCAGGTGCCAGACTGGGGTTCTCTCCAGGTGCGTGAAGCTGAATCATCTTCCTCATGATGGGCTGGATTAAAAACCTCACTGCTTTGACTGGAAGCCACCTGTTCCCCATCAGCGACGCACACCTCTGTCTCCATAGGGCCTTCACACGTGGAGATTTCTGCTGTGGAGGTCTTGGGGATGTTGACAGGACAGTCATCCCTAAAAAAAAACACAGACTGTTAATTGTTGTTGAAGCTCTGATTGAATCATTTAAACATGCCCAGTGAATTCGTTGTTTTGGGTTCTTTTTCATTTTTCTAAACAAACAGCATTAGACTCTCTGCTGCCCCCACCAGCTCTGGAGCATGAGTTTTTTTTTTTTTTTTATTATGCAAGGACTTTACTGAAATGTAGAATGTTAACAAACATAATTGGCCTGGTATAATATTGAAAATGTCTTAGCCAAACAACAGACAAGCACCAAAAAACAAGACAAAGAAAATAAGGAATAAGAAACAAAAAAAACTGGTGGGTGGAATAAAAAAGAGTTTTTCTGCATGTTAAAATTAATTTCAACGATAAGAAATAATGATGTAGTTCCTAGTGATTATGTAGAAATTTGGTAAAGTTTTCAGCAATCTATTTTTATGTCATAAGGTTTTTCCAAGGATAATAATTATTATAATATATAGTACTATATAAAATAGTATTATTATTTATATATAGTATTCTAATTCCTTTTCATATTTTTAATTATATAATTAAAAAATTATATAATATATAATATACATTTTTAAAATTTCGGAAATAATCAGTTAGTGCAAATCCTCCTGAAGCATGAGGTTTACTGGGGTTTTAGGTAAACTCAACTAAAGTTTGTTAATTTTTATTAACTTAGCTGAATTGCAAGACATACCCCTGATGAAAGGGGCGACTCGTTATGTAGAATAAAAATTATTTGTATACTAAAACACTGAAATGACTGAAGTCTTCATCTTATGTGAGTGTACATCTAAACATCTAAAACATGCTGTTTATTTTTAATAGCTGTAAAACCTTTTTACTGTATGTGTGCCTGTAAGCAAAGAGTTTGCACCAAAGCCTGAGTGATATGAGTGCTATGGGTAACGAAGCGCGTGCAGGCATGTGTGAGGGACAGCAAAGGCAACAGAAAGACGCGACGAATCACATGGTGACAGTGGGGGAGGGAAAGATGAATGCATGCCTCTGAATATGTGAATTGCACCCCAGGGGGGCGGGCTATACTATGTTCGGATTTGGCTTTGTACCGAACTGCGGCCCACGGGACAAATGCTCCTCTGCACGCGACAGCAAAGAAACAAAAACAACTGTTTCGACTTACCTAGGATCTGTTCATCTACTCCACTATCAGGGAATTTGAGCACTGTTTAGTAAAATGATCTAATTTACTCAAAATGAACATTGTGTCATCATTTACTCACCTTCATGTCGTTCCAAAACGACAGTGAGTGTCTTTCTCTTTGCTGTCTGCATCCATTCAAATATGTATGCTATTTTTTATGTAATAAAAAAAAAAAAGCTTGTTTCTGGTTCCTCTTCTTATGTTAATCCATTGTGTGTCTCCTCATTTGTAAGTTTTATAATTATATTTATATATATATATGTGTATCGAAAAAAGTAAAGACTTACTGTCCAGCTACACCAAACTGACTAGACACTGGTAGACCATAAGACTCGGCAAAGGACAGCAACCCCTAAAAGCAATTTAACAAACAATAAATAAATATATGGTTTATTATTAACAATGATTTATTACAATCAACATTGATTCGAGATTAATCAAATGGCAAATACATGTATATATAATTAATAATAAATTCAACTATTATTATATATATTAATATATTATAAAATATAAAAATGTATGTGTGTATATATATATATATATATATACTGTATATATATATATATATATAATTTTTTTATTTTATATCATTAAGTTAATGAGCAAAGCGGCTGGATTTAAAAAATCATGAAGACAGCCCTGCACAATACTGAAGAATTAAGACCTGTCAAAACAGATTCATACCGTGTTTTATATGCAAAGGACACACTGATCTGTACAGATGTATTTGACCCCATTTAAGACTGTATGAGGAGAAGGTCAGTCATGTGTGTCCAGACCACAGTGTGCTGTCCCGTGCTGTAACTCATTGTGACAGGCTATCTGGTTCACATCCAAGCATCTGTCCCACTGCATCAATGACTGACACAAACACACTGTGGCCTGCCAAGAAGTTACGCCACTGACACACAACCAAATCCCATACGTGAAAAGGGTCGGTACTATCGGGGCGATAATCCAGTGCCACTAGATCTCCCTGGAAATCGGGGTCAAAGGTTGAGCGAGAGGATACAAAATGAGCTTGTGTTTATAGTTTATCTTGAATGCATTACAGTTTCAAAATCTAAATGTAATGTTTTTATATTTTTTTTATTTTTGCATGTTTTGCATAATCCAACTGTTCAACTAATGCCTTTTTTTGAGGAATGCAATATTGCTGATTAATGCAGAATGCAGCCAAATAAATAAAATACCACACCTGGGTGTGTGAATTAAAAGAACATTGCAGTCTGTTCAGTTCATATGCATAACACACTTTCTCTGGACTCACTTGGGTGAATATGGTAGGCATGACTTCTGAACATCCCAGGACGGAAATAAGTGGCAATAAAAATGAATATGGCAGATCCTCATGCACTTGCCAACACACACATCAAATAAAACATACTTGCATGGGGACACAAACAACTTTCACACCCTCAGATCTTTGAGGCAGAAGGTCACGGCTGAATCCTCTCCAACCTGAAAACAGTCAAACTCATCTGGGTGCAGCATCAGCTCGGTGTTTATGCCTTTGATGCAGTCTGATAACAAACAAACAAGATATAATTCATTAATGCAGGACCATAATGTTCAGCATCTGAGTATACAGGAGCTCTGGTATACAGTAAGTCTAAATACATGTAGGTTACATGCAGTCCTGAATATTTTGTCAATGAATTTCATGCACAGCTATATATACATATTCACATACTCATTTGACTCGGATTCCATGATCGTCTATGGTGTTTGATGTATATACTGTATTGTTTACTGTATTTGTCCTGTTTTTGATGTATTTATTTTTATTGTTGATTGTAAAGCACTTTGAGCTCAGAAAAAGTGCTATAAAAATAAACGCATTATTATTACTACTATTTTAAAAATAACAAGTTAAGCAATAGGCATTATTTAATGAGAAATATAATAGTATGCTACTGTACAATGTGATCACATGACCTCATCATACTGTACATTTATTTTAGTGATTTTAAATTAAGGAAATTTTTTTAATGTTTTAATATTTTTATTTTAATTGAATGATAATTTTAATTCAAATATTAAAAAATATATATAGTTAAATCATTGTAATATTTCAATAATATTCAAATGAGTGAAGAGTTTTTAAAGAAAGAGATATTAAAAATCACAAAATGTATCAATGACACTGGAGATGGAAGGTTGCTATTAAAATTATATATGATGTGCATCAAATATTTGATGCATAGAGAAAATGTTCACATACTCATAATATTCATGGTATATACTACAACAATAGTTAGAGTACTACATGCTAGCGAACTATTATAAACACAGCAAAAGCTTCCTTACTATTTTCTTCCTCACAAAAAGGACTTCAAGGTTACTTTAAACGAGGAAATGGAAAGAGTGACCTCTTCTTGTGAAACCGGGAAATGCACCACAATGTCACCTAAAAGTCTGAAAACAGAAACAAAAATGGCTGTACATTAGCTTATAAATTGGACTATCCTACTAAAAACGAAATTATTTAACATTAGTTAATGCATTAACTAACAATGAAAAATAAATATGTTACAGTAATTATTAATCAGTTACCATTAGTTAATAAAAATACAACTGTTCATTGTTAGTTCATGTTATTGCAGGTCCTTTATATAATTAGGGCCCTATGATTTCCGCGATGCAGAAAACGCAGACAGAATCGCGGAATGCAGTCATAATAATGGAATTTACTGTATAACGCAGAATGTCACGGAATTTGCCAAATTTTGGATGGATAAATCAAAAGTAGCGCTGTACACTTAAATCAAAACGTGATATGGACTAGTGTCTGTGAATATTAAACTGCAAAAATACTATTTAAATATGAATCCTGCAAGTTCTGTGTGAATGAATGGCACAGATGCGCGGTTTTGTTTACTACACACATACTGAAGCGCGCGAACTCGCGGTGTTTTCAATAATAATAATAATAAAATTATTATTACAACGTTATTTTTAAAGAAATATTTACCAGAAAAATTATTTACCAGAATTTATTTAGCAGAACACACTATTTCTGAAAAAAATATATATATTATTTTTTAAATCAATTAATTAGAGATGCTTTTGATTGTTAAAACGTAACGAAAAACCATTACAATGTAATTTTGTAAACAATAAAACTAAATTTGAGAAAAAAAATTGATATTTCATAGGGCCTTACAAATTTAAGTTTTGTTAAACTTTTAATAAATTGCTGTTAAATATTGTAAGTTTCATTATCTCAATTAATTAGACATGCTTTTTGATTAATAAAATTGAATTTAACCATTAAAACCGTCTAGAAAAATTAAAACGGAATTTGGAAAAAAAATACAACTGAATTTGGGAAAAAATAAAACGGATTTCATAGGGCCCTATATAATATTAACAGATACAACATTTGATTTTAATAATGTATTAATAAATGTTGAAATTAACATTTCCTAAGATTAATACATTACGAAGTATTTTTCAACTAATAACTAATGTAATTAACTATTGTAAATAAATAGAACCTTATTGTAAAGTGTTACCAATAAGTTTAGACACTAAAAGATTGTGTCTTAGTGAGCTGCCCACCTATAGACAGCATAAGCATGTGCATCAAAAAGGCTTGGATGCCCAAGACTATGATGCCCAAAAAAGCTGTCTAAGAGGGCAGCTCACTAGGTTTTGAGACACAGCCATTGACGATTTATTATGTAAACATAAATAATCTAAATAAAGAAATAATCTACTAAGAGTTTCAGAAAAAGTCATGCTGAATTATATGTGCACTCACTCAGGACATTTGGACAGAGGTGAGCTGGGAACACAGCCTGCAATGCTTCACATTCCTGATATCCCAAATTATAGGTCTTAGTTGTTCCTAATGCATGCAAGTGCCAAAATCTTGATTAGAACAAATGTGGTAAATTGTGATGGATTATGCAATATGGAAATGATTTGTAGCATCTCATCATCACAGAAGAGAGTCCAGTGACGTGTGCTGTCACCCCGTGATTACATCCGCCAACACCAATCTGTTTCTCCCTCTGTCAATGCATTACCAGTTTCAGTACGTTCACATGCAAATGAACTAACCGTGTCTGCAGTGAAACTGAAATATCACCCTGCTGTTTGGGATGTTGATGGCTATCTCACATCTGTCCACACTGCGCTCTCTCCACGACGCACAACAAAACAGGGGAAGCACGCACTGAAAATTATTAAAAAGCATATGATAATCAGTAAACACTGTACCATGAATGAATAATACTGATGCATATGAGTTAAGGCACTGGGTATTAATATTGCTGGTTCTATAATAATAATTTCATCAGTATTTTTGTCTCGCTTTCCAGTGCAAATGTCTAAACATTCATAAATCAGGATGCATTTACTTGAGTTGCAAAATGACATAACTTAAGATCTCTTTCTGAGAAATTGATCAAAATGTTATTAATATAATAAATAAAATATAAAACGTTATTTATAGTTATTAATATTACCAAGGACAAATATCTGCTAATGGGCTCAGAAAAACCAACTTAAAGCAACTGCCCCATTAATAGATCTTCATTTCGCATCTCAAGTAAATTTTGATTTAACCCTCTGGTTTTGTTCATTTGGGGGTCACACTTGTGTTGTTCACGGTCAAAAGTGACCGGAAAACTGAAATGTAATTATTTTTTATTTTGTATTTTGAATGAATTTCATGGTACTAATTAATATTTATGCAATAATTATGATCAATTTTTTCCCTTTGAAAAAAAAAAAATGTCCCCCTAATATTTTATATTACTTTTCAATTATGGCAGTATTTCATGTTAAAATAGAGACAATGCCTTTAAAATCCAATTTTTGAATGCAAATTAGTGCCATCTGGTGGGAGTAAAAAAATGAAAAACATCTGCAATTCCATGATTAGCCACTAGATTCATATAGAGCTTATAAATTTTCTAGTTGTTTTTAGACATACATACTTTTAATTCTCTAGTTGTTTTTAGACATACATACTTTTTTTTAATTAAGTTGTGGATTTGATACTGTTTTTTTTTAACCTTAAACCGCATAAACACATTTCATTACACCAAATACACAAAATACTGTTCTTTTTAGCAGCATCATATGACCCCTTTAAGTAGCGATTTTTAAAATTTCGAAATATATATATATATATGCATAAAAAGTACTGTGCAAAAGTCTCAGGCCATTAATATTTTCCACCAACAAAAAATGGTTTTAAGCCAGTTACGCAGCCCATCTGCGATTACATGAAGAAACAGAAGAAACCGAGACAGACTAAATCCAGAAGAACTGTGGCAACATCTTTAAAACACTTGAAGAAACCTTCCTACAAAGCCACTGTGAAAAGTTTTAGGCACTTATGTAAAAATGCTGAAAAGTGACGATGCTTTCAAAAATAATGTCATAAATAGAGGTTATCTATCAATTAACTTCTATTAACTAAATCAAATCAACACTTGGTGCGACCACCCTTTGCGTTTAAATCAGCTTTTGCCCTTGGTGCACTTGCACATAGTTTTTCAGGTAGCTTTGCAGGTTTTTTGAAGTGTTTTGTAGATGTTGCCACAGTTCTTCTGGGTTTAGTCTGTCTCTTCATGTAATGATGCTGAGATCAGATCTCTGTGTGGAGCATTGGCTGTTGTCAGACTCCTTGTGCAAACAAAAATCTCACTGGATTATTACAATTAATGGCAAAGGGAATGTTTGTAAATGTAAACTGATATTTCCTACTGACACACTACAGCGAACGATAGAAATAACTGACTGAAAACCATTTTTTTGTTGTTGTTGTTGGTGAAAATACTAATGGCCTAAGACTTTTACACAGTAGTGTATGTGTATATATATATCATCACATACCCCCTTCTCCAGTGGATCCAACCATATTTCATCACCAATTCTTGACAGAGCATGAAATGCTTTTCCAAAGACTAGTAAACAGAGACATTTATTAACAGAACTCGCTCAGAGAAGATTTATTTAGATAATATATTGAAAAAATTTGTCATACCTTTAACGCCATTGCCTTCAATGACACACTTCATTTTATTTTCCCTTGTTCAATATTTGACGCATTGATTAGACGCTAAATTAATACGATCTACAGTACTTTTATGCACATTTTTCAGATGACGCCAAAAATTCTAAGAGGAAACCTTTGACAAAAGTGAATTTAGAGAATAAAAACGTTTATTTATTTATTTATTTATTTATTTTACCTCAGCGCTCGAGAGCTGGAAAGAAGAGCGGGAAAGAAAGATCAGTTTCATCTAACTGAAAACGCGCGCGCTCTAGTTCTCACCAGCGTTTGTCAAAGTTTATTCAGGATTTTATTGGGTTTACTATAATAGAATAGAATTGTGCATGGCATAACGTATTCCTGACACCTTCCAACAGGGAATAAATACTAACCTTTCCACAGGTTACAATAAATTATACAAAAAATACTGTATAGTGAAAGTGTGCATAGATAAATACTCACCGATACATACAAACAGTACGCTAAGGTCGATTACTAAGCATTTGTAAAATTTGTATTTCAGAAGAATATTAACGTAACAATTGGTATATAAACATATACGCACCTCTCGATAAAAAAAATCAATGAATACAAATAAAAAGTTATTTATCAGTTTGTCTTAGTGAGTTAATACGCATAGGAACTGAATATATTGAGAGCAGCGGGCGACCGGAACGATTAAAGCGTAACACAGAAACACTGTGGATGTAAATATGAAAATCCTAAGTGCTAAAAGTTTATCATGGAGACATTTACACCTATAAACATACAAAATGTGTTCATATGGAAGTCGATCGGTCTTCGCTTAGTTCGATCACGCATTTCGAGCTGTCAGACTGCAAACTGTCTTATTGGAAAGAGGTTTTTGCTATAATGGCTTGTAATGATGACTGGCAGGTAGCAGGGCGCCGAGCGGCTAGAAGAGGAAAACAACCTTCAAACCCCAAACTAGACTCACACCAGGTGGCTGACTGCAAACCGGACAAGCAGAAGATATTAAACGCCATGTGAGGGTTTATCTGCCACTATCACACATTACATGAGTGTCAGTGACACGGTACATTATCATAACTCAATGGTGTTCTTTTAAATACCCCGGAGTCTTATGTAAATAGGAAAGTGCATGAATTTTAGGTTAGGGATTGTGCTGTTCATGTTGTCTGTGAGCTCTCTGAAATGTTCTTTACCTTCACAGGAATGAACTGAGAGGGGAAAACTTCTGGATGGAGTGGAAAGGTGATGTTGAATTACAGCTGTACCCTCTATAAATGTGAAAATACAATTTGTAACGACCCCTTCTCCACCTCCAGATCTCCTGTCTGAGCGTCTTCATTCCAACGCTTCTGGTTCCTCAGAGCAGAATGGAGATGTTTCTCTTCAGCTCTGTGTGTGTTACGGTTTGGGTCACTTTGCTTCTTGTGTATCTGCCCGATACCAGCTTGCAATGTTGTTACTGCTTCTAGAGACACTCCAGGTATATGCGTTTCATTCGTATGATTTCTATGAAAGGATTTGTCAATTAAACATACAGATATTCTCTTTTTCCTCAGATTCCAGTGGGCAGTTGTTGTGTGTATGATCCTGTGTTTTCTGCGTCAGAGTGTGATGTCCTCAAGGAGCTGGGCTTCACTGTGTTGACTGAAAATGAGGTGCACACATCACACATCTACTGACATAAAAAGACATGTGTTTTGCTGTCAGTTTTCAAGCAGTATGTTCCTAACAGGAGGGAAAACGAGCGGTTTATCAACCCACCCTGTTTTACCTGATGCATTGTGGGAAGGCTCTGTATAACAACCTGCTGTGGAGAAATTGGACGCCTCAGACATTGCCAAAAATGATTATAATTGGCAACAGTTTTTATGGCATTCAAGAGAGGTGGGTGTCTGGTGTTATACAACACATTATTGATTAAAAAAATAACATTTCAAAACAATTACACTTTTTTTTTATTGCAGCTAGTTAATGAAAAAATAAAACTGAAATAAATTAATAAAAACTATATAGACATTATTTCAACAGTATTTACTACTATTGAAAAAGGCAAAATTGTGTGAACATTTAAGCAATTTTGAGTCTTATTCATGATGTCTGTTTAATTGTTTTCCTAGGATGCTTCAGAGAGAGTTTGATAGAGACTACAGCTTCCTTTCAAATGTATCCTTGACTTTTATCTTACATTACACTTTTACAATTCATGCATGTTTATAAAGAATTTCAACATCATAAATGCAGTAAAATACCTGATAAGATGTATAAATCCTCAATTTATGCAGTTACATCGGCATGTATGATAAAATTGCATTTATTTTCTTGTTGATTATCTTAATGTCACAAAGGTTGACCACATAGGTGTTACATTGTAAATGCGAGCTTTAGATTCTCACAGGTTTACATTTTTCCTCCATAAGGACTCACAGGCCTTGACTAAGTGCTGTTTTAGGTGATAAGTGTGTGTGACGAGACGTCTCTGCCCTGCTCACCGCGATTCCTGGATGTGTTCAATGACACAGCGCTCATTCAGTTCCCTCCGGAAAATCTGAACAAACTCCCAGAATGCATGTGGATTGAGCCTTCAGAGCCACTGTACCAACACTGCCAAGATCTGGAGATCATCCAGAGAGAGAAAAAGAGCTGAAAAATGTCACTGCTTTAAACATGCAACAACATTTGTTTATTTCCAGTTTCTTGTTGTGTGTATGTTTTTTTTTTGTTATTCATAGAATAAAAATACCGTTTATAGTCTTTTTTAAATAGAAGTCTTGTTTTCTTGGGACTTAGAGGTTGTGCATTTTTTTGTACAACTGGAAAATATGGAAGGCCATTTCTGCCACAGGATAAAAAAAAAAAAGGTAACTGCAAGATTTAAATGCAGAATTATGAGATGTTAATTCAAAATGAGTTATAAACGTGCAATTGCAAGAAAAAAAGCCAGAATTGTGAGATTAAAAAGTCGCAATTACCATTTTTATTTTTAATTCTGTGGCGGAAAGCAAAAAAAAAAAGTGTGAGACGTAAACTCAGAATTAGGAGAAAAAAGTCAGTTCATATCACAATTTTATTTTTTTAATGGAATTCTGCCAAAAAAAAAGAAACTACAAAATTATGACAGTTGCATAACCAATGTTCACTCACAGAAATGAGAGTTTATTTAGTCAAACATTTTAATGACTTCAAAACTTTGTCTTCAAGAGATTGTCATTTGGCTTCATCTTCTCTCTCGTGCTATTAGTGAAGGCACTGATTTGATATGGTTGTACAGTCATGTGTCAAACACTGGATCTACCTCCTCATATCTCACTCGGTCTCAACCTGTTTCTCAGAATCATCCTTCACAACACACTCTTTCCCATTCACCACTGCTGATTCTGACTGTGCTTCATTTACTGACATCAAAACATTACTTGATTTTGATTGGCTCTCAGTGGAGACACCGTTAGTGGTGTTTGATTGTTGTTCCTCCTCCTCACTTTCGTTTTTTGTGGCACAATTTCCGTTATGCAGATGGGACTCGATCTGGCCATTCATGTTTGAATGGTCTGATTTCTCACAAGCATTGGTTTCCGCTGACTGACTTTCTGCATTTGCGTCTGTGGCCTCTTGCGTCTGTTCCCCATTCGCTGTGACCTCCTCAGTAACCTCTCCATTACTGCTCTGCAGCTCTGAAGCTTCATTCTTATTGGTGGATTCAGAGTTCTCCAGTTGAGCCTTTTCAGCCTCTTCTGCTGCTTTCATCTCTTTCAGCTTCTCTTTGAACTCCATCATTCTTGTGCTTAAGCAGAAACAACAGTGATTTATTCAGCTGTTTCCATAAACTACAAATGCACCATATACAGAATCAGAAGCTAGAATTCTGCAGAAACTGAATGCAAATCATTCACAAAATTGACGCCTCCCCAGAAGTTTTTTTTGTTATTTATTTTTTGTTTTGCCTTATGAACTCTTTCAAAATGTAATTATAGTAAGTAATAATAGTAGTAACACCCGCTAACAAGCAACAATTTTATTTGAATATACATTTTTTTT
>NW_015546068.1:338853-357016 GCF_001515605.1 Sinocyclocheilus anshuiensis | reverse complement strand
TAGGAATTTTTTTATACAGAATTTTTTTTTAATTATTTTTATTATTTATTTATTTATTTATTTATTTATTTTAGGTGATGTTTCTCTATTTGTTGATTTTTTTAAGGTAAAATGCTTCTGAATTTCAAAAAAGTAAAATCCTGAAAGTCTCTTACCTGTAGGAAGTCTTCAGTATGCCATTGACCAGAGCGAGCTGCTCCAGCGTGGTGTCCTGAGAGGGAACCAAACCCTGAAACAGAGCTCATGTTTAACAAAAACCTGCAAGTCTTCGCATGTGGGCTCTATTAGACAACGGTTTCAAGCTGTGCTTACCTCAGGCGGAGTATCACAAAGCTCCGCACCTCCCTGACGAATTGACCGTTCTACACGCACAGCCTGCTGGGTAATGTTCCTCAGGAAATCAGAGCTGCATTTGGTTTGAGGATGATCTTCTCCGTACTGTTAGACCACATAAACACGCTCATAACATTGTATAATTTATTCAAGGCAAAAATTCAACCCATGAATACGAAATCTGACCTTGCTCTGGAAGATGCTGTGAGCTTCCTTTTCATGATTCATGCCTCCTCTGTAGTCTCCAGCCACACACTGTCTCTGAGCCAGCAGATGGTGCCTGCCAAACAATCAAAAACCACCTCTAGCAACGTTAACAGACAAGTAACATAATTATTCGTTTAAATGAGTTTGATTACTTTGGCTCTGATCCAAACCTTAATGAGCTGCCTCAGTGTCAAATTACCCAGCCACCTTTAAAGTAACCAAAATTGAAAACTTATAAGTGACTAAACTAATACACTCTTCATGAGCGGCAACTTTAATGTTTAATTAAAAAAAAACTTCTTTTTTTTTTTTTTTTATTATTATTTTTAAATTATGTATTTGTGTTTTTTAGGTATTTTTCAGTTCTAATTTTTAGTTTCTAATAATTGAAGTGTGTTTTCTTTTTTTATTTTATTTTTGTGTTTATCTTTTTATTACTTTTCTATTGTTAGTAGTAGTATTTTTGAGTATTGTATTTTATGGTTTTATTGTCTGTAATTGGTTGGGGTAATAATATTATGTCATGAAAAATAAAGACCACACAGTGCACGAATATTGCATTTAAAAAGGCCATTTCTAAATAGATGGCACTATTTTCTACAAATTTTTTCAGTAATTTTACAATTCCTTAAACTTATTCACCATTTTGGATATGTTTTTTTTTTTTATGTGCTCATTGCAGAGCATTATGGAATTGTCTTATGCGTGAAGGATATATGCGATCCTGCATTTTATTTTGACCAAAATATGCTATCTTAGAAGGTTGTATCATTTTGGAAGTGGATGTTGAGTGTGCTTCTATGATGATTAGAAGTCGTCTATATAGGCAGCTTACTAGTGTTTTGGAACAGAGCCTTAGTAGTGCTTGTGGCATCTGAGCAGGTTATTGTATGATTACTATACAGCTCCCTCTATTTTCCTTTTATGATTATAGCATCTTGGCTTACATCAGAGCTGTCGTCAGGTCTGCGTCTCCCCTGAAGGAGCTATTGAGTTTCAGTGCACTCTGTAGATACTGTAATGCCTGCTCTCCCTGAAGAACCAATCCCAGAGAAGCCTGATGGAGAAAAAGAGAAAAACATTATCATTCAAACCAATATTTCTATTTGGGATCAGTGATAACTTGATAATGTTTGATGATGTTTACATCAATGACTGCAGTGTAAGGATGATCTGCTCCGTGAACTGCCAGCAGAAGAACTTTGGCACGATACAGGCAGCGTTGAGCCAGAGCGGTTTCGCCTCCAGCTAACAGATACACTGCCAACAACACCTGGAACAAAATAAGTAATCATCCTTCACAACACTCTCTTTCCCATTCACCACTGCTGATTCTGACTGTGCTTCATTTACTGACATCAAAACATTACTTGATTTTGATTGGCTCTCAGTGGAGACACCGTTAGTGGTGTTTGATTGTTGTTCCTCCTCCTCACTTTCGTTTTTTGTGGCACAATTTCCGTTATGCAGATGGGACTCGATCTGGCCATTCATGTTTGAATGGTCTGATTTCTCACAAGCATTGGTTTCCGCTGACTGACTTTCTGCATTTGCGTCTGTGGCCTCTTGCGTCTGTTCCCCATTCGCTGTGACCTCCTCAGTAACCTCTCCATTACTGCTCTGCAGCTCTGAAGCTTCATTCTTATTGGTGGATTCAGAGTTCTCCAGTTGAGCCTTTTCAGCCTCTTCTGCTGCTTTCATCTCTTTCAGCTTCTCTTTGAACTCCATCATTCTTGTGCTTAAGCAGAAACAACAGTGATTTATTCAGCTGTTTCCATAAACTACAAATGCACCATATACAGAATCAGAAGCTAGAATTCTGCAGAAACTGAATGCAAATCATTCACAAAATTGACGCCTCCCCAGAAGTGTTTTTTTTGTTATTTATTTTTTGTTTTGCCTTATGAACTCTTTCAAAATGTAATTATAGTAAGTAATAATAGTAGTAACACCCGCTAACAAGCAACAATTTTATTTGAATATACATTTTTTTTTAAACACATTTTCCATTCCAAATTATGATTACTATAATGCAGAAATAATTAATTTATGCTTATTTAAATAAAAACACAGCATTTATGAGAATCTAATAAAAAAATAATGAAAGTAATGAGAAATACAAAAAATGTGTGTGTGTATATCTGCGTCTCCCCTGAAGGAGCTATTGAGTTTCAGTGCACTCTGTAGATACTGTAATGCCTGCTCTCCCTGAAGAACCAATCCCAGAGAAGCCTGATGGAGAGAAAAAAACAGAGAAACATCATCATTAAAACCAATATTTCTATTTGGGGTCAGTCATAGCTTGATGATGCATGATGACGTTTACATCAATGACTGCAGTGTAAGGATGATCTGCTCCGTGAACCGTCAGCAGAAGAACTTTGGCACGATACAGGCAGCGCTGAGCCAGAGCGGTTTCGCCTCCAGCTAACAGATACACTGCCAACAACACCTGGAACAAAATAAGTAATTGCATCAGATAATGATGATCTCTGTGCATTTTAAAAAGTAGGTCTGTTTGGTTTAGTGAGAGCGTGACTCACGTATTGCTGAATGGTGTTGGGATGATCGAAACCCAGAACCCTTTCGCTGATGACCACGACCCTCAGCTGCACGCTACGAGCCTACGGGACACGAGAGAGACATTGAGCGGATAACAAACTAACATTCTTAGAACTTTAGCTAACATTCTGGAATGCTGAACAAATGTTCTTCCAGTGACAGTAACAGAACATTTGTTCAAAGTCATTTTGATCTTTGATGACATTAAAAATGTTGACAATGACCTAAAAGGTCCTATTAAGCCACCGGGCATCAGGACACACCCTAGACAGCACACACAAACACACCTCAGCAGGATGGCCCTGTACATAGGCCACTTTGGCCAGCAGACTGAGACAATGGCAGGCTTCAGGGTGAAGGTCATCACACACACGACCGAAGAGGTATGTCGCTTCTTTCAGCTGCTCGTACGCCTGCTCCAGTAACCCTACGGTGAAAACATGGTCAGGCGAGGCTGTTCACACATGACTCAGTTACTGCACACTGGCTCATGAATACCTTTTTGAAGACTGTTCTGAGCCGCCGTGAACATCCGTGTGGCGTCGGTGGTTGTCATGGTTATGTGCTTGACGACGGGCAGGATGTTGAGCACGTCGTCAGGAGAGATGGGCGCTTTGTTACGGGTGTCAAGAATGTATTCTCTGAGACGGAGCTGTGGGACATTCACAAACACACTGATGAGAATGCTTTCTCTGACTATGACAAAAAAAAGTCACAGCACAAACCCCCTACAAGATATCAACAAAGATCCTCACAAATGCTATCAAGGGAAGTCTGACCTCACCAAAGCTGCATTTATTTGATCAAAAATACAGTAAATATTGCAAAATATTTTTGCTATTTAAAACAACTCTGTTCCATCTGAATATATTTTAAAATGTAATTTATTGCTGTGATCAAAGCTGTATTTTCAGTCTTCAGTGTCACATGATTCTTCAGAAATCATTCTAATATGCTGATTTGCTGCTCGAGAAACAATTCTGATTATTTTCAGTGTTGAAAACAGTTGTGCTTTTTTTGTGGAAACCGTGATACATTTAATTTTTCAGGATTCTTTGATGAACAGAAAATTCAAAAATATTTATTTGAAACAGAAATAATTATAAATGTCTTAACTGTCACTTTTGATCAATTTAATGAATCTTTGGTGAATAAAAGTATTCATTTCTTTAAAAAATAAATCCTACTGACTCCTGATCAAACATGCTTTTTCATTGTATTTTGTGAAAGGATGCAATATATTTAGCTAAAATGTAATATTTTATTTAAGTTATTATTATTATTACTTATTTCATAGTTTTTTTTTTTATTTTTTAGAATTGGTGCTTTTCATTCCTAGTTATATGTACTAAAATAAGTCTGTACATTTGTTCTTTGTTGATAAATAGTTTTTTTTTCATGACACCTTGGCAATAAAAAATAAATAAAATAAAAAATGAAAATACCAAAACTATTACCGAAACTAGTTTCAGTCAATTTTAAATAGTCATTAGTTAAAAGCTACAAATTACATACGTCTTGCTTTGTGTTTCTAATTATTTTACCGTTAAATTAACCTGCTAGCTGAGCATACCCTATGCAAAATTACTGCATGCCATCAAGACCAACCAGATTGCAGAAATAGTAATATTCTAGTATGTTCTTTAAAGTTTAGCCATTGTTTAATTCAACGCAATACCTGAATGCCAGTCTTCAAGCACATCTCTCTCAACAAGGATATCTTCTGGAGTCCGTACTGCTCTACTAGATGATCCACATTTGACCTGTAAAAAATATTACTTTATGAAGCCGCAGGGTGTACTGGACACACATAAGGGTTACAGTATTTGAAATGGATGATCTTGGCTCACCCTAGTCCTTCTTTAAGTCTGTATGTTTCTTGAGCATCCTGACAGATCAGACTCCACAGTTCATTCCCGCTGAGTGCGGTCCATGCCGTGCTGTCGGCAGCCCCGCCCCCTCCACGGCCACGCCTCCTGGAGCGCTTCTTAGACTCCTCCCCATTTGATGCAGAACTGAAGTGGGGAACCAATAAGCAGCAGAGGAAATGACTCGCTGCTGCTGACAGGTTAGATGTTTCCACTCCCTGAACGACACGAGACACAATTTCATTTTTTTGAAAAAACAATCCCTTTAAAAATAATATCTTTACAGATTAACTACGTGAAAAGAAATACCTGAATGTAGCCACTGAAGAACCGTTGTGCACAGCGCACTACAATCTCTGCAAACGCCAACCTCTGAGACAGTGAGATATGATTAGAATGCTTCTTAAACCTAAAATCTCCCCCAATGTAATGGATTTTAAAATCATGTTCTCACCGTGATGTGTCTCAGTTGATGTTTGCGATCTGATTGGCTGATGGACAAGATCAGGTGACCAAGATAACGCAGGTTTATGCCTTTCTGATGGAGGGCTTGTCGTAAAGAAGCACCATCCATTGGTATGTCAGTGCCATGAATGCAGTCGTTCATCTGAAAGTACACATTTGTCTGATCAAAATAGAGTAAAAACAATAATAATGTGAAATATTATTACTATTTCAAATAACTGTTTTTTTTAATTGTGATATGTTTTGAAATGTAATTTATTTCTGTGATCAAATCTGAATTTTCAGCATCTTTACTCCAGTCTTCAGTGTCACGTTTCTTCAGAAATCACTCTAATATGCTGATTTGCTGCTCAAGAAACATTTCTTATTATTATCAATGTTGAAAACAGTTGTGCTGCTTCAGCACACCGTGATACATTTTTAAGGATTTTTTGATGAATAGATGTTTCAAAATAACGGTATTCATTTGAAATAGAAATCTTTTGTAAGAGTATAAATGTCATAACTTTACACAGTCACTTTTGATCAATTTAATGCATACTTCCAAGTTTATAAAAAATCGTACTGAGCCCAAACGTTTGGCCAGTAGTATATAAAAACACAAAATACACTCACAAATTCCGGTATCCGGTCGTTTATGATAAAAGATGCTGCTTCCTTCAATAATCTCTTCTGCAGCTCCACGGCGTCACTGTCTGAGCTTGGAAACTCCACACCTACCCGAAGAGACAGAAAACAATATGTAAGGTCTCGAACAAAATCTCTAATTATGGAAATTCTCAAGTTTAGCTGTAAAGAAGCTAAACGTAATAATTTCTGTTCAAGATGGATGTGATGATATCAGTTCTGCTCCAAAATCTAGCGATGGCTTGTGATGTCAAGGCTGTTTCAAAAGGTAGGCAGGAATATTACGTTGGCTTTTTAGCCTAATGGCTAAGGCAACATCTTAAATCAATATATGCTACATAGAAAAGTCAATCCCATTATGCATTATGACAGATAGGTATAAAAAAATAGTCAAATCCCATTTAACTCAGTATTATATGTGTTCGTGTTATTAGCATAGAAACATTTCAAGTCTCCCATGTGCTTCAAAATGAGTCACTTACTAGGTTCAGTTTCACTAAATATTGCCTCACTAGGGAAACTTACTAGGGTTTGGAACAGACCTTATATGTAGTTTGCTTTAATGGATCTTGAAGTGTTTTGGGTTTTTTTGTTTTGTGAGAATGAGCTTTTCCTGACCTGGGGAGTAGACATTAGGGTTGAAACGCATCTCAAAGATTATGTCACTGACGGATCCGACATCTTTGCAAGCTTTTCTGACTGCATCTATGTTCGGAGAATCAGCTGACAACACACAAATAAACACATACGATTATTCCTGTTAAACAAATTCATCTCAGACACACAGTCCAGCATCCCACGACAGAAAATGAACACTTCTAACCAGATTTCATACACTCTTCCACCCCTCCGTTCTCCTCCATGTGAGCCTTCACTCGCTGTGAGAACTCAGCATGTCTGAAACATCAAGACATAAGCAAAAGTAAAATCTCTGGTTTGTAGATTTAAAATTAAAGTGTCTAAGTAAATGAAATACTTTCTTGTATCCCAGTTTAATATGCAAAATTTTACATATACATAATGAGATTGTGTGAGAAAAAAAAATGGCTTTCTGTGTGTTTGATTCATGCATTAATAATTGTTGCTTGCTCATGACACGATGCATTATGCACTGCTGCAATTTACATACAAATACTTTTTTTTGTAATACTATTTTGTAATAATTTTTTGTTTGAACACCTCCACAAAGCAACAATGGCTCAACCAATGGTGTGAATTTGGGGCGGGGCTATCAGTTTAATCGACCAATGGAAAGACTTGGGATACCTGTCAAAACTGACCTGTACTGAATGTGTATGCTGCAGCTAATATACAAATAATTTTCCTAAATATTGACTTTTAGCAACATGAAAACTGATTCTTTGTCAAAGTAGAAAACAGTGTTATTTTAGTATCATTTATATGAAAAATAGTTTATATTTATAGCTTTTATTTTTATACTTTGTTTTCATTTTAATTTGACTAAATTTATTAGTAATTTGGTTATTTTTTATTAGTTTTTGTCTATTTTAAATATTATTATTCAGGTTTAGTTTCTTTTTATTTCAGTTTTAGTTTTAGTTCACTTTAAGTTTTAATTTATTTCCAGTTAGTAATTTTAGTGCTTCAAAAATATTTTATTTCAGTTTTATTTCAATCAACAACAACAGAAATTGTTTTAGTTAACAATAATAACACTGCTAGAAAGACACTAAATATTTTGTTGTAGCATTCCGACAAACGAACACCGGCTCAACCAATTTACCTATTGTAAGCCCCTCCCCTCAAACACAGATGAGCCAATGGCAGTCGAGTATCAGGTGCATGGGAGCGATACTCGGACATCTTTAGTTTTCAGCGCTGTGTTATTGAAAAGGCTTCAGTATTTGGAGAAAAAGGAGTTTCCCCCATAGCGTCTTAGCAGACGCAGTACTCGTGCCCGTATTTCAGGGAATCGAGGTTACGTTAGTAATCGAGTATGTTTGTATTAAGTCTCTGCATTGTTCCAAAGATGGCTCTAGTTCGAAATTGACCTATCGGTAAGCCACTCCCCTCAAACGCAGATGAGTCAATGGCAGTCGAGTATCAGTTGCACGGGGAGCGGAACTCGGACATCTGTAGGTTTCAGCGCCATAGAAAAACATTGGAAGATCCGAAACTTGCATTGTTTTTATGGGGTTTATGCTTCAAAAATGGAAAAACGATGTGCCTGGGGTACTTGTAACACTGATTCCAGGTATCCTGAGAGGATGGGTAATGGAATTTATTTTATTCTATTTCCTAAACCCAAACAAAACGGAGCAAAATGTCCCTAAGCATTCACCTCCAATCCCAATGAAGACAAAAACGTTCATTTTCTGCTCAAGCAGAACGTTAATGTCATCTTGTGCTTCAGCAAGGTATCTCTGGCTAAAACTAGCTAACGTTAAAGTTAGTGAGTCCATGCTAATGTACAATCCTAAATAGCGGACTGTTTTCGCGTCTTGTACAGTGTAGGGCAAAAACACACATCGAACATTTCACTGTCTCTTCATATTAAACTGGTTAAATGTAAATTAATTTAATCGTATCCTGCGATACATGAACAGTGTTGATCCGGGTCCAAAATTTATCAAAAAGATATAGGGACGAGGTTTTCACACTGACAGCTGTCACTGTAAGACAGTTAGCAACTCCGTTTGTTTGTCCGAGTTCGCAACAGTAACTAGAATTTGGGGGCGGGGCTATCTGTTTGGTCAACCAATGTAAGCACTTGGGAAACCTGTCAATACTCACTTGTGTTGAATGAACGCCTTCACTAGCTCCGGCCGTAATCGACACAAAACGTGAGGGTACCGTCGGGGAAAACTCCCTTCCGTTTCTGCTCCTTCTTCTCCATCTTCTACCAGGAAGTTGGCATCAGCAGGCATAGTACGATACACATCCAGCAGGTAATACCGACCATCGGCCCCCAGAATCCCCTGGGCATCTACAGAGGTGAAGAGGGGCAGCTGATGCCCGGTCAGCCCCAGAACCGCATGTCTTTGCAGAGAAAGAGCCTTTGCGGACTGAGCCAGCAGCTCTAGGAGTTTCCGTCTCGATGGATTTTCCAGCGGCCCTGCGCTGTAGCCGTATAAAAGGCCACTGGGAACCTCAGCCTGCTCGGGGCCCTGAATACCTGGGGCCAGGCCCTGCGCGGACAGCCGAACGCCGCGGTAGTCAGCCAGTGCAGTGGGGATGGTGTGCAGGTTTTGGAGGTCTCCGTCCAGGTCGCTGTAAGCCTGAACACATCGCAGCTCGAGGCGTTGAGCAGCTCTGTGACTCCGTTCTCCTCCCAGCAGTTGGTCTCTGTGTGCTGGCATACTCATGAACACGCCGCCGCACAAGAACGCCGGGTCCCCGTGAGAACCGCTGATTGAGTCGACAAAGCCATCGATCACCTTCTCTGCTGCCTGAGCAACAGCCCACACAAAAGCGCTGTTCACCTGCGGAAGGGTAAGAGTTCAGTTTAGTCTGTAGTAATATTAATAAACTTTATATGGAAATAGCAGATGTCTGTGGATCTCTAGGCAAATGTGTGCTCAGCCTCAGACCTGCAGTAGCGCTCGGCCCCTCTGAAGTCTCTCCTCCAGACTCCTCTGAGGAAGATCTCTGGCTGTTTGAAGTTCCTTATTCCAGTCAGGAGCCTAAAACACAAAACAGAACATGTGAATGACACACACACAGACAGGTGGACAAAAGCACATGCAGAGGAGAACAGACAGGTCCAGAGACAGAATCTGAGAGAAACTGAGAAATATCTCCTTCACTGTGACAAATACCAAGACAAAGAGAAATTTTTTTTTTTTTTGGAAAACCCTTTTACCTTTATCAAATGCTTCTCTATCCAAAATAGAACAATTAGAAATTGTTGCATTTCATATTATGTGATTATAAGCATATCAAATATCTTGCTGATGTTAATATAACTTGCTTATTTTATTTTTGTAAATATTACAATTAAAATATTTAATATTAAGTAATATTAGCTTTTTTACATTTATTTAATTTTATATTATATTATTTTCATTAATTAAATGAGTGAATCTCATGAAAACAATCCAATACTTCACTCCTTCTGAAACCTTAGGATTTGTTTTCTTTGCATTGTGACATTATGCACATTTTCCCACAAAAATTCTCATTACAGTAATGTATTCATAGGTTTTACTTTTAAGTTTTTTTCTTAATAGTGATTTTCATAACTGTAATACAGTAAAATTGTTGATGTTAATATAATTTACTTAATTATTTTATTTATTTATTTAAATAGTAGCATTGATATTGATAATATATATATATATATAATAAATATAATAAATAATAATAATATTAATATTGATAGATTTTTTTATTAATATTTACATTCAATTAATATTAAATAGTCAACATTTTATTTTAGTTTATTTTCATTACTAGTTTTTTTTTTTTTTTACTGCTGATATTGATGCATTTATATGCTTCATTGCAATTATATATGTCACACAGTCATGTCAATAAAGATCATTGTGTTTGAGCACTGAAACAGGTGAGTGCGGGACAGGTGTGTACCTGCACACTGAGGTCCTGGTCCAGACCCAGCCGGCCGCTGAAGCTGGGTTTGTGCGAGTGAAGTGAGGAGATGCCCAGCCAGCTGACTGTGCGGTACGGAGTGGACAGCGTCTCCTCAACCGGCAGAGATGGCCTGAATGGACAGAGACGCTCAATGAACTATACTGAAAGAGATTAGCGTGTGTGTGTGTGTGTGTGTGAGAGGGTCACCTGTGCCGCAGTGTACTCAGGTTGTGTTTGAACTGTGGGCTGATGTGGGACAGCAGGTCGGTCAGACAGTGGCACACTGGAGTCGACTGAGCAGGACGAGGGTCAAACACTTCGAGGGTCGACCTGAAACACAAAAATACAGCTTGGTTTTTGAAAAAATCTCTATCATTCTGTGAATCTAATATGCCACAAACAGTCTGTTACTCCAAAAATTACATTATTGGGTGAATCTCATGAAAACAACCCAATATGTGAAGTAAAATTAAAAGAAAAAAATAAGAATAATATTATTTTGTACAAATAATATGCAACCAAAAATTATTATTACTGTAATGTATCCAGATGTTTTTCTTTTTTATTTACTTTTTTCATTCTCTTAACTGCAATACAGTACATTAACAAAAATTTAAATGCAACAAAGTAAAAAAACATACTGCAATACAATTGTATTTGAAATATATTTAAATACATTTTTAAATTAATCACCACAAACGAAGTACATCATTTACATCATATATATGTATATATATATGTGAGTGTGTGTGTGTTTAAATTAGACTTATTTTTCTTTATGCAAAATCTAGTATATATTGTGTAATGTCTACTATATTTAAGAAATAGTATATGAAACTGTATGCAAAATGCAATGATCAACATTTTAGACAGTAGTAAGCTACATTTTTGTCACATGACCTTAATTCATCTTGAAAATTAATGGTTATTTTGCTTTTTTATTCCAGTTTTGTGTACATTGTAAGTTTTGATTAAGTTTTGTGCATTTAAATAGTGAGTCAAGAAACAGATATTCAAAACTATTTTCAGTTCATTTGTCACACTGGAAAAGGCAGAAATAGCAATAGTATGGGAGTAAGTTGTTCTGAATTTAGCAATACAGAGAGTCTTACCTGTTCACGTAAAATCCACGTGGGCAGGAAGTGATGTCACAATGCTTGCCCTCCAGAGTGTGGACACTGATGTACATGAAGTCACCTTGCAGCTTCCGGAAACCAGGGGGAGGGTTCCAACAGCTGAGTGACAGGTCCAGCAGGAAACTGGGAGCCTATAAGAGAAGCAGTTTGAGAATGAAAAACAAAGGCAAATGCCTGAAGGTTTATTTGTGTGTGTTTGACATACTTCACTGTGTGTGTTGGTGGGCAGCAGGGTCGTCAAAGGAGGAATTTCAGAAGCTCCAGGCAGAATGCAGGCAGGAGGGGGCGGGGCTTCACCAGACTGCTCTGTCTTACTATTGGCTCGTTTGTTTTTTGATGAGTGCAGAGTGGGAGGGGCTTCTAGTACACACATAAAACACACAATCAGAGAGTCTCATTGCCATGGGCTTAAAAAATAATTATTGCTTTTTAAATTATTTAGAGGCAATACTGAATAAAATCACTTTTATGTATTTTATGATAACATTTGTGCACAAAGACAGAAAGTTATCAAGATACTGGAACAGTGATGTTACTGTTAACTAAAACTATGAAAAATATTTTTCAGTAATTTAAATAAAGCTGAAATAAAATACAAATATTAGATGAAAAACTTAAAAACCCTAAATGAAAATTAGAAATGTTGCCTTGGCTAAGTGACAAAACTTAAAGTACTAAAATTACTAAAACCAACGCTTACATTAAAGTTAAATAGAAATATGACAGATGACAAAAGCACAAAGTTATTAAGAAAACTGAAAATATACAAAAATAAAGTTATCAAGATACTGGATCAGTGTTTTTACTGTTAACAGAGTAAAACTACTAATTTTTTTCTGTAATTGAAATAGAATAAAATTAGAAATAAAATAAAATAATAGATGAAAAACTAAAATGTAAAAACCTTAGAAATGTTGCATTGGCTACTAAATTAAATCAGTTTAGTACTAAAATTACTCAAATTAAAAGTTAAATAGAAATATGACAAATGACAAAAGCAAGTCACAATATGATTATTAAAACTTAAACTAAAATAAAAATTAAAACTGAAAATATTAAAAAGAAAAATAATATGTAAATAAATAAATAATATATAAACATATATAATATTCCTATGCAAAGCATGCTGGGAACTAGAAATCCACTGGTCAGGTTTCAAGTTCATTAAGTTACTACAATAAAAATTAAATAATAATAATAATGTAGAAAATTGAGTTACACACAATATTAAGTTGATATAATGATCAACATAATTATATCAACAGAACTCAACAGTAATGTAAATGTACTAGAGTGTATTTCTTACCTGACGTTTGGGTGAGTGTGTTCAATACAGCGGGAGATCGGCCCTCCATCAGGGCGTCTTGGGGCCTGACAGCTTTCAGCATGTCCTGCACACGTGCCAGATGAGCCTGTGCTGATCGAGGCGAGTACGGCTCTATAACACACACAAGAACACTTCATCATACCAAAATCAGGCCTCTTCCCCAGCTCCACTGATCTGCTGAATTTTAAGGCGTCTCATCTTGTAAAACTGTGATTTATCCAGTGAGCAATAACATCTTCTATTCTATCATTTATTTTCCCACACTGCTCATAATGAGTGCCATGTGACTCACTTGGCAGAGAGAAAAGATTCATTAGTTTGCCATCAAATGGTTTGCATGAAATCAAGAAGTTGCAAAACCAGTAGAGCAACCCCCCCCCCACACACTACTGATCCCTGTGGAAATGATCACTAATGTTGCTGCATTTTGGAACATGGTGGTTGGTTTCTAGCTGATCCAAGTTGTTTGACCAACCCAACCTGGCTAGGTTGGTAGACCACCTTGGACTCACAACAAAACCAGTTACCAGCTGGTCATTCTCGCTTAAAGGACTAGTTCACTTCCAGAACAAAAATGTACAGATAATGTACTCACTTCCTTGTCATCCAAGATGTTCATGTCTTTCTTTCTTCAGTCGTAAAGAAATTATGTTTTTTGAGGAAAACATTTCAGGATTTCTCTCCATATAATGGACTTCTATGGTGCCCCTGAGTTTGAACTTCCAAAATGCAGTTTAAATGCAGCTTCAAAGGGCTCTAAATGATCCCAGCCAAGGAAGAGGGGTCTTATCTAGCAAAACGATCGGTCATTTTCTAAAAGAATTTACAATTTATATACTTTTTAACCTCAAACGCTCAGTTTTTTCCGGTTCATGACAGTTAGGGTAGGTCTAAAAACTCCCATCTCATTTTCTCCTCCAACTTCAAAATCGTCCTACATCGCTGCAGAAGTACCGACCCAGTGTTTACAAAGTGAACATGCAAAGAAGATCAAATGCCCTTTACAAAAAAACAGTAAAACAGTGATGTAGGGCGATTTTGAAGTTGGAGGAGAAAATGAGATGGGAGTTTTTCGACATACCCTAACTGTCATGAACCGGAAAAAACAGAGTTCAACTGATTCAAACTCAAATAGATTCACACACAAATCAGACATTTTATAGTATATATGACTTGTGAACAAGTTGCACTGTAAATCTGAGCAATATCTAGCCAATAAATTGTTTTAGATAATTATAAAAATATATATTCACTATAGAAACTATGATGAATCATAAAATTGTATGCATTTCAATGACTTCTTCAGACTGAAAAAAAAACAAAAAAAACACAATTTCCCTGCCGTTTCCAGTTTTTACTGTGGCTGTCCAAACCCTGAAACTTGCTGTTCTTACCAGCTCAAATTGGTCAAGCTGGATTCTGGAACATGGTAGATGGTCCATGATAGTTTTCCAGCTCAGCCAGGTCGGACAACCAGCTACAAACCAACAGCCACGTTCCAAACACATATAGTTTTATCTGGATTTCCCACCAAACATCCTCATATCCATGTATAATATAAGTTGAATATAATATGGTCTTTTAGAAATGCACAAATGGAAGGTCTTGCAGTTTACCCTCCACTAGACGGAGAGTGACTCCAGCTTTGAAGCCCTTGACGTCCTGGAGCTCCATCATGGGGTCGAGGGTCACACCTGAAAGGGCCAGAGCGATAGACATGCGCGGTGCCACCTCCTCTCTGCCCAGAACGGTCATGATGGCATCCTGGACCAGCCAGAATCCATGAACCTGCAGAGAAAACATTATCAGCGATAACGACCCAATCTTAACATTAAAGAATGACATGTGCTTTGCATCTTTTGATATTCTGTTGACAGATATATTTGAAAACATTTGCATTGCTGATCAGCACAAACCGGACTAGTAAATGTGAGGTTACACCACGCCAAGACTAGCGCTCTTATGATGGAAGCTCACCTGCAGCTCAAAGGGTTCGACACCTGCACCCTGAATCTTCACTGGAAATGATCCGTCATCATCTTTTTTGCTTCCAGTCGTTTTTTTCCCATTCGCTGAACATGAGACATCTGCAGAATGAAGGGGAGTAAAATATGAGTGGATTCTTCACTTTGAGCTCAAACATGTGCTTCAAGCCAAACCAGGAGTTACATAAGAGAATTGAGAAATCTGTCTAAATGTCACGAAAGCAACTGAAGAAAGAGGGTTTTCCATCCAAGATCCACTACACAATATTACCATGGTATTGCTATATTTTTTTAGGCATGCTACCATAGCATTACAATGTACCTTTAAAGTACCATGATTACGGTGATCATGTACTACCATTGTAATCAGTGTCAGTCAATTATAGATATAAATACTCATTTTTAAAAAGTTATTATTTGTATAAAATAAAATAAAAAAACTTTGGTCACAATGGGAAAGAAAAACACGTTTTGAAGAATTTGTTTTATCTTCCTGTATAAATATCTTAACATCCAACATCCTTAAAACAAGACACAATTGCTTGGGAAACAAAATTGTTAATTAAAACAAAATAAAATAAAATAAAATAAATGATTATAAAAAAAAAGGCCAGAGATTTGTTTGTTTGTTTTTTTATCTTGTGTTTTTTTCTTTTCTTTTTGATTTAAGTATTTTTGGGGGGTAAAATAAAATAAAATAAAAAAATATATAAAATAAAAAATAAAAAAATTAATAAAAAAATAAAAAATAAAATTTTTTTTTAAATAATAATAAAAAAAATACAAAAAAAATAAAATGTTCAAAAGGTTTTGTAAAGATATTCATATAGAATCACAATTTATATTACTCTACAAAATTAATTTTAAGCATTTATGGCTTTAGACTTTATAGGATCATGAGAAACAAATACATTCACATGTCCAAACGTTTGACTGGTATAGGGTATATCAAAGTACCATAGTATTACCATCTTATATGGTACCACCAAAGTTTTGTAAGGGTCAGATGAATGTGAGTGAAATCATATAAAACTTCACACACATTTTCATCCAAAATCCATTAGAGCCAAAGCTTTGAGTCTCTCTTGTTGGATTTGTAGGCAAGTCTTAGATCTCTAATAACAGCAAGACTCGGCTTCATACAGCATGAGCTTGTCCAGACATCTTCCAAACTTCCCCCCGGCTAATGAGAGCGGATAACGGATGCTGGATGAGTGGCTACTAGTACTAATACACCACACTCCCTCACTCAGAGCAGATCCTTTCTCTACTGTTTCTTTCAGAGACCTGAATGGATTTTAGGAAGAAAAGCTCAAGATTTCAAACAAAGTCAAACAGCTCTTGATTATGACACAGCGGCTTTCAGGATGAGATGCATCATCGTTCTTCAGACTATTGTTCTAGTTATGAGTCATAGGTCAGATCAAACATAAAGCTTAACCTTTTGTAAACCAACATTTCATCTGTGGTCAATAAGGAATGCATTTAATCATGGTAAAATGTGTTAAACTGACCTGGGTATGCATTTATCCAAAAAAAACATAGTATTGTTGGGGCATGTGCAGAATTTTATGAATGTCAGGCATTTCGATTCTGTGAAAATCTGATCTTTCTGTGAACACAAAGTCTGTGTGGACCTGTCACTCGATTTCAAGATATCTAGCTTCGTCAGATGGTTAGACGATTTTCATGGAACAACCCGAGGTGGAGCATCTTGATCGAGCTTATGAAAGATCTGCAGATTTCCAGGGAACTGGAACGGTTGTTGTAAATAAAGCTTGATTTAAAAAAAAATTGACGGTCCTAAAAAATAGGCTTCATTTTCTTGAAGAAAATTAAAAATAAAGAAGTGAATTAAAATGTGTAGCACTCTTCAGCTGTGCTAAACGTTTCATTGTTTAAACTAAAAATAAATATAGACAATGTGAATCCAATCTACTCTCAGATCAACCCATGCAGGATTCAAACCTACAGCCTTTCAGTCTCCACCAAGGGATGATTTGAAAAGTTTAGGGGTTACATTAGGTCACGAGTGTTGATTAACCCCAGAAAAGTGGGTAAAGGTGCATAAAAATTACGATGAACACCACATCACCCCTGAACAGCAAGCGCCTCCAGGTTGCCAAACAAAGATTTTTAACTCAAACCGTTGCAGTCTGTCAGTTCTATAATGGCAGTCAATGGGCTCCACGGCTTTGAGAGTAAAAAAAAACATACACAGACAAAACTAAATTAAACACTGCAACTCGTGATTATGGGCTGCAATACGTTCCAAAATGGCGGACGCCTCAACATATCTGGAGCAGTCAAATAGGGCATCTATACATATCTATGATAGTAGACGTGCGAAAGCGAACTGTCGTTACACAGTGCAGAGAGATTGCGGACGTGTTCACTGGCACTGCGATGATCTAAAGATATTTAGAAGTACAGGTCATCACAATGGAAGACGATTTTGATATATCATCAGACAATGTGGAATTTTTTGCCGACCGTATTTATTTGACGTCACGCGCCGGATGTTGTGAACACGCTCAGGACAGTTGGACATTATGGTGGATCAGAGGTAAAAAATGATATAAATACTGTTCAGTTTCTTGCACAGACCGATCGTTTCGTGTTTTTACACATCAATGTATCGTCACGAGCCGCTCTGGCATAGTAGACATAGATATATATAAGTAGATGCCTCATTAGTGACTGTTTCTATGGGCCGCGATACGTTCCAAAATGGCGGACGCATCAACGTATCTGGAGCAGTCGAATAGGGCATCTATACATATCTATGATAGTAGACATGTGCGGAAGCGATGTTTTACACAACTCATTATTTACGCAGTGCAGAGAGATTGTGGACGTGTTCACTGGCACTGCCATGATCTAAAGCTATTTAGAAGTACAGGTCATCACAATGGAAGACGATTTTGATATATCATCAGACAACGTGGAATTTTTTGCCTGACCGTATTTATTTGACGTCACGCGCCGGGTGTTGTGAACGTGCTCAGGACAGTTGGACATTGCGGTGGATCAGAGGTAAAAAACTATATAAATACTGTTCAGTTTCATGCACAGACCGATTGTTTTGTGTCTTAAGACCTC